>NC_073693.1:185706486-185781486 GCF_029784155.1 Uranotaenia lowii | reverse complement strand
CCCTGTTTTAATAAGAGATACCTGGGTGTTGTTGATTCAAACTAAACCTTACGACTAATATTTATGTAAGAATTTCAATTTTTTTATTGATAAGTTTGAGTCTAACGGTGGCTTGTGAATGATACCTTGCATGACTGGGCTTACGTGAAGATCTTAATTACTGGATGGGTGGTTTCTGCTGAATAACGCCAATTGCGCTGTTTTGAACCGGGGGGTTTTCAACAGATTCAACAGCCTTGGGATGTATTGTTGGGGGATTTTTAAAACCAAATGTTTTGACAGAATTAAAATGTGTCAAAATAAACTGCTACGATAAAAACCAACAACTCAGTTGCACATGTGCATCCCCACGAATTGTATCGACATGACCTGCCTCAATATGCTTTTAAGTGTGCTGGTTGATGCATTCTTGCAGTGCGTTTTGGTCGTTGTTCATTGGAAATGCAAAACGTCTTTCATTCTTAGCTTCAAATAAGTCAGTTTTTCTTCCCTTGATTCGCGATTCTGCAACAGTGTCCCATGTTCACATTTTGATCAGGTCCGACTTTTTTTTTATTTGAACACACCGATCGTTAATGGACGGCCGGCCTTGTCGCACGTCGTCGTTTGCCCGCTTTTTTAAGACCTACCGAATGTGTGATTCCCCCATATTTTATTTATTCGAAACTGTGCCAGTGATGCTGCTGTGCGAAAGGAGAAGATGTGGACTTTGGACTTTGGAAGCAAACAGCTTTACGAACTTCTCTCATATTCGTTCCTCATAGGAGGATATTGATGCAAAGGAGAAGAAAAATTTATGCGGAATGGCAATCAAAATGATGGTCGAAAAAGCACGGTGAAAACAGAACAATCTCGAATATGCACAATTTGCACAAAGATTGACTGAACGTGGCTGCACTTTTCTCGGGGTCCTTCTGGTAAACGACAATCTACCTACCTACCTACTCACTCAAGGTTCGACGACACGCAGCAGGCCAATCATCATATCGCTCTTAAATGTCTGAAGCGTACGTAGACATGCAGCAAGTGGTGGGCACTGCAACGTGTACCTAGATTGTAACATACTGACATTTATAAGCTAGTGAATTGTGTTTGTTTTTACTAGACGCATGTCACCAATGAATCAAATCTGTTGTATAAATAATCATTGTCAAGAACTAGTTAGCGTGTCGGAAAGATTGTTGAGGAAGAAATTTCAAAACTGCTGACCTGAAGCTGAAAACTATCGATAATGATATCAAACCAATCCGAGACAAATTTCTTCCATTTGAATCCAAACTCTTGAGTTGAACTGAAATGTGAAGCACTGCCTAAACAGACTTGATTGTTTTGTTAAGGGACCGGTATGGCTGAAGTTATTTGATTTACGCTAGAAGAGTGTAAATAAAAAACCGCGATAAACAGACTGCCCTTTCATCAGAGAAGATACTATACAAAAATTGTAGCTACGTAAACTGGAAAAAAAAACATACAAAGGCTTGAAACGAAGAGTTTCTAGTTATTACATTTTAAACCGTGATTCATAATCACTGATAGGTGCATGCTTATAAAGAATTTCGTGTAATTTAAATTCCGTAAATAACAATAATACGTTTTTAGAAAATTGAAGATACATCAATGATTAAATATTTTGTTATAATAAATATCATATATTATCTATCCAGATTTAACACGTTTTCTGACAACCATGCATCAACGAAAAGGAAGAACATGAGATATGCCTAAATTTAGTGGTACCTATATATATTTTCGATACTTTTGATTAAACTGGATATAAAGTTAGTTCCATTAAAATAGGTTAAGGTTGCCAGATTGTCCGGATATTTAATACAAAATTTGAGAACCGTCTAGCCCGGCCCAATTGCCCGGATATGATTGGGAAATGTTCGCATTTTTCCCGGAATTATTCACTTCATTTGACAAATCGAAAAAAAAAACAAATTGATTTGTAGATTTTTTTTTAATAAACGCCTCCGAAACGAAGTTTTTTGGGCTAGTTTCATAAAAACAATCATGAAAGGTTTTTGGAAGCCTAAAATACGATAATCTGACGATAAGTTTTGATGAAAACAACTTTTATATCATTATTTTTCTTGAATTTTGTTAAGCAATATCGGGGGTTAGACAAAATTTGCCCCGATATTGCCAGGATGTTTGATCGTTAATTTTTAAATCAAATGCCCGGATTTTGCCAAGTTTTTATATAAAATTTCACGGATTTTCCCGGCCCGTGTACGTGCTGAAAAAAATCTAGCAACCTTAAATAGGTACACTATTTACGTTCCCATACAACTTTTGTCAAAGTTTAAAATTCATCTGAATTATCTAAACTTTTCAATCTTGTTTTCAAGTTTTACACTGCAACAGGACAAATTTCTTCTTCTTCTTCTTCTTCTTCTTCTTCTTTTTCTTCTTCTTCTTTTTCTTCTTCTTCTTCTTCTTCTTCTTCTTCTTCTTCTTCTTCTTACACCAACATGGCCAATACTTGTATGCGTCCTGGAAAATGATAAACTTGCGTTCCTCATTTTTCTTTTCAACATATAGTCTATCTATCAACTATCAGTCAAAATCCACAAGACTTGGCATCTCTGGATCGATAGGTCTGAGCCAAAAGAGAGACAAAAAAAAAGTATCTGATACATAGAACATGCATTGCAGATACTAAATACTACGGCCAGGCCAACCATGAGATGTAAAACGCAAAAGATACAGGAACAAGGGAGGAATGAAGCGTGGAGTTCCCTACCAAACGCTTCATTTGGTTATTTTGGATTTGATAATGTTCAGTTTGTAAAGATGAAATAAGAATGGAAAACAAAAAAAAATAAAATGGATTGATCTCACCCGAAACTTCCAGAGTTTGACGTCAATCCCACAGGTAACTCAACCTTTTTGCATTCAACAGGATTTGTATGATGTTTTTTCTTGCAGACATTTTGTTTATTACAATTGATATCAGCTTTCAGTTTTTCTCAGTTCTTACTTTTCTATAATTTTCACTGAACCTCTTGTTCCTTCAAACTGTGATTTTGAATTTTTCCTCCTAAATTTCATGAAGATTTACGATGTTGAAAATTTTTGAGAGCGGCTGTCAAACACGTCTTCAAGCAAACGATGCTTGCTTAGATCCCCACACTGCAACAGGCAAAATTTCGGTCTAAAACCAGTTTTTAAATTCAAAGCTGAAATTTTTTTCTAATTATTTAAAATGAGCAACCAGTATAATTTTTAAGATTCAAAATCCAGTTTCAAAGTTTTGTTACCAGTATAGGAAAACAATGAAGCAATCTTAATAATCTTAATCAGAAAAAGCAATTTCAGACTATCTCACAGTGCAGTGGTCCAAACCCAGAAAAGCCGGAAAAAATTAAATTTTTGAAGCGTTCAAAATTATTGGTCCAAATATTTCATTGTCTTTCGGCATTTTTAGGCTACATACAACCACAGAGAACAGACGCACAAGCTCGAACAAAAAATCTTCAAAAAAGTATGTTAAATTTCAAAAGCTGACATTCAAAATTGATTTAAAACAGTTCCTTCTATTCAAAAGTTACAAATCAAATTTCCAAAGGCCTATTTCTCGAAAGGGCGTAATCGTATATAAACTCATTAGTGTAAACTAATGCAGCACTAAAATAGACGGGTTCAATTTATTGCTAGTAGATAAATGCAATAAAAGGTCTTTTGACTGGACAGAATTTCACTATCTTTATTTTTCACGGTTTTAACTTATTGATTTTTTTCGGCGAGTGAAACATTTTTTTTTATTTACGTAACGTTTTGGGTTACTTTTCTTCACCCATATTCAGATGCCCCCAGAGTAACCCGTAACGTTACGTGAATTTAAAAATAGAAAAAATGTTGTTTCACTTACCGAAGAAGGTCAATAAACGGCATGACTTTTCAATTTCAGAATTTGAAACGAAATTCGCTCACCATTTCGTAATCGCCCAGTACTTCTCGATGGGGCGGAGCTCCGGAGTGTTGGGTGGGTTGAACATTTTCGGCACGAAATTGACTTTATTGTCCGCATACCTCTTCAGCACGTCCTTGAAGTAGTGGTATGAGGCCAAATCTGACCAGCAGATTGTTGGGACGTTGTTGGCCTTCAGGAGAAGAAGCAGCCGCTTCTTTTTTTTATTAGTTGATCACCAATGTGGTAAATCCTTTTTACGGATTGCATTCCAAGGCACGGCGAGCGACCGAGTCCCCCGAGTATGCTACTCTGAGTCCATGGGTGCAATTGGACGACTCATGATACTAAGTACCCATACGCCATAAAGTCCACCTGGAGCCTATGGTCATAATTCCCATCCGGACCTGCATCGAAGGCTGTACGTAAGATGGGAGACCAAATCTGCGCTTAAGCGCTCATCGGCTAACTCAATTTCAAGTCAAAACTCCAGCATATATACCATGCCTCTTGTTACTATTCAAGACGAAGGACCTTACCTCTGACGACTTGAGGTCCGGCCTTGGTTTGCACGACTATCGTGCGCTCCGCCTCTGTTCGAGAATACTGCAAGAGACCAATGACCTCTCTTCTAACGACTCGAGATCTTGGCTCCGCTTGGTTTGGCTCGATGCCCTTACCACTTTGCCCGTCCGTGTGCCGAATCGAGAGCAGCTTATCCTAGACTCGCGCCTGTCACAGCACACGTCCGGGGCTTTTCGAAAAACTACTCGGATGATTCCCGACGAAGACGTCATCCTACACCGAGTCGAATGATTCATCCGCCGACGACGCGACGTGAAGTTACTCTATCCGAGAGTATTCCGCGGTGTAAATACTCTTCACCCTACGAGTTCGACTGCGAAGGTCAAGTCTAATCCCCGCAGCTTCCCTCGTATGGAGCGTGTTCTACTCAGATACTTTGTATGCTTTACTGCTAGGATGGGATGCACACTTCTCGAAGGCCCTCCGCCGAAAGGGCATTCTACTTCGACCGTGGTCCGGTCTTCCTCCTTTCTTTGACTTGCAACTTCGGGGCTGGCAACCCTAGGCTTTTTGCCCGCCGTGTGCGGAGCAGCCGCTTCTGGAGGCACTCTTTCATGTACACCTGTCCGTTCATCGTGTCCTGGATTACGAAAGGTGCATTCCGCTTCCCGCACGTGCAGATGGCTTGTTAAACTAGGAATTTATTCGCAAATTTGGACATTTTCTGAGTGCGGACATTCGGACATGCTCCAGAACGCTGAGCTCATCCTTGATCGTGAAAAACAGGTTGCGGGGATCTGTTTGAAGTCGGCCTTCACATATGTTTCGAGGACGAAGATGCAGCATTCAACTTTCGTCAGCATGTTGAGGTACAGCTTCCTGGCACGGGTTTTGGTGGACTTGTTCTGCTTCTCGTCGCGATTAGGGGCCTTTTGTACCTTGAACGTTCGAAGCCCAGCCTTTGTTTTGGCCTTCTGGGCAAAACTTCGGTTTAGGTGCAGCTTCTAGCCACATCCCGAACGGAGGCGTTCGGGTTTCGGTTGAAGGCCCCAACTACGCGGTTGTTGTTTTTGGTGTTGTACGGAATACTTTTTCCTTCACTGCTTCCGATCGGTGGTCAATCGTTCCTCGAACCGCCTAATCACTCGCGACACCGTGAAATTTGCGATTCCCAACGTTTAATCAATGGAACCATGAGACAGATCCTTGTTCTCGTGATGAATGTGCAAGATTTTATCATGCACGAGCTGTTCTTTTGACTCCATTTCCACGAATTTTGATCACAGGAATTTAAACTTGCAGGATGTAAACAATGCACTATGAAATAAATTCACCCTAATTTTCATTAAATTCTACCCAACGGTTAAAAAGTTAGAGTAATTTTATAGTAGGCAATTTCATCGTGGACACCCTTTATTTGATGCAGTAAAAGTTGTAATCCGAACATACAAACATACACGCACGCCAGTTAGATATCTTTACAAAAACAACATTCCGTTGTTGCAGATTTTGATTAGAAGATAAATGTTTTTCTTTTTTAAAAATTCATCACCAATATATATATCCTTAAAATTTTCAAAAATACCGGTTTCGATGCCACCAGTCGTTTGATTATTATCTACAAATAAAATTGTTCTATGAAGAATTCAATTTGCAAAAACATTCAATTCATCACCAGCTTTGTCAATTTGTGGGCCAAAATAGTTAGCAAAAGCGAAAAAGTGAAATTAAACTTAATTTTTATGGTCGCCACTGAAGGCACCTGATAGAACAAAGATATATGTAATGACATGAAAAAATTTATTCAATTCTCTCAACGTAAATCCAAATTATTCGTCCCAATTTTGCGTTGCGCCAAAACTGTGCCTTCCTCTGGCGTCAATTAGCCGTTTATACACATTCTTAACAATCATAGAGTGGACTTTGCACTCGCGGATGCTGCAGTGGGATCAAGCGAGTGCCATTTGTGACTGATAGTATGTAATCATCTGGAACGAAATACTGGAGACCGCACGAATAGAGACACGATGAAAGGCCTACCTTCTTCGCTGTCGAAACTTTTCGAAATTTCGGGTGCACAGGATTCTTTTTTTCTCAACGATCGGCACCACTTATCGGTATCAGCGTTCGACAGTCCAAGGTCCGCCAATGTCATCTCTCGTCGGAGTGTTCGTTCTGCAAAAAAAACAAGCTCAATTGAAAAGCGTCCATTCTCGGGGTTGAATAACTAGTCGTAACCGGTTAGCTGCAGACCAATGAACCATTCAATTCGCGTGTAACTGAACTACGATCAAGCACACCACCGATTGATGATAATTTAATATCAGGCTGGATTCCGGGAATCGATTCACGGCATGGCGCCCGAGATAACACATTGCCTTTTTTTTACAATAATGTAGATAAATTCAATTCAAATGTGAAAATTGTAGAATATCGAATTCTTATACACAATTCACAACTGAAATTCATCAAAATTGATTCTGAAACCAGAATTTCAATTTTGATTCTACCTTTGATAACCGGGATAATGACACTAATTTTGAAGGTTTGATGAAAACGTTTCAACTAATTTCTTGAAATAATTCAACAGTATTTGAAGCTAAATATTTTCTATCAGTTCAGATCTCCATTTCTGAGCTTGTTGATCACTTCAGTTCTTCAGATACGGTAAGCAATGCTAAAACGGAACTTGATTAAAAAGAGGGAAGGTGAAATAATTAATATACTCTGACCTTCAGTGGTATGATGGTTGAAGTGAGTGGATCGCAACAAAAGTTGTTTACTTGTTCGGTTTTATCGTAACGCATCGAAGCACAGATTAATAAAGACATTGAAAGTATTTTATAACAAAAATGTGACATTGGGCACTAAAGTTGGAGCACCTTTAAAATGTTAAGGTTCTTACAAAGAAATTTACTTAACACATCTTTACTTTTTATCATGAACAATAATTTCTAAAGTTATCCCTCAAATTTGTAACTATAAGAAAAAAAGCTAATAATCAATCGTTGGAGAGAGATAATTGTTCCTCAATTTAAATACATGTTGCCAGGTGAAGTGGTAGCTCAGTAATGCTGTATTGCACCATGTCTGATTTATGTATGGGATTTCTTGATATAACTCTCGAATTAAATAAATAATTAAGTAAAGTGACATTGCAGCCCACAAAAACTGAAATAGCCACATCATTCGAGGGCCAAGGTGTGTTGTTAATTATCAACTATTTTGTTTGAATTTCACTGAAAAGTACTGTTAAAACTTAACTTTGAAAATAAAGTTTTTCAAACTGAAGGTATTCTATTAAAAATTCAAACTATCCTGCTTTCCTGTAGATCCATCTTCTAATTTTATTAGCTCTGTCATTTTTGCCATTGTTAAATGTTTTTACACATTTAACTGAAGCATCTTTTTGTTTGTGTGCACATATTTTTTAATGACTGAATCGTATCGAACTTTCAAAACTTTTTGGAAGATCTCTCAAGGATCTCGATGATCATGAAATTCGCGTAATTTTTTCTAAAAATAGCTAGAACAAGTGCAAAATTTTACTGTCCTCAGGCTACAATCTTAATAGAAATTATCATCAGCAATCGAATTTGATATGTAAATAAGGGTCACAGCCGAATGATTCATGCCGAATTTCGAAAACCGAAAATATACATTTTGTATTTAGATTGGCCCAAAAAACAGACCTGTGCAAAATTTCAGCTAAATTAGATTTCCTTTAGGGGTGCCTCAAAGTGCTCAAAGTTTCGGTATTTTTACCCTCAAAAATAACCAAAGGGCGGACCAAGGGAGATTGGAAAAATTGAAATTTTAATTTTGATACCAAATGCTTTCAAAATGTATAGAACTTCGAAATCTGGTGTTTTCTTAAAAAAATAAAATTGATAAAAATCGACTTAATTTCAAAAATCATCAAATGAGAATCAAAAGAAATTAGGAAAATCGGAATCTTTGCTGAATTTCTTCTTAAAACAGAGCAAGAATCGTCGAAAGAGTAAAAAATTGTGAAAATGCCGTCAAGTGGCATGATGGGCAAGGTTGCCGAAATCCTAGAAAAATCTATAATTTCACAGAATTTTGAGCCAATTTTCGTCACAGAATCTGTGTCACAGAACACAGAATACCGTCAAACGGGGCATCATGGAGCAGCGGGGTTAGAAGCAACATTTATATAACACCACACTGAATCAATTTTTAATTTAATGTATTATACAAAAGTTATCTTTTAATGATTGCAAAATGATGACGACATAATTTCCCGCATCTTAAGCTTGTTTTTAAAGTTTTTTATTTTTATATAAAATTTGAAAATTCGAGCAATAAATGTACAAATTTTAACATTTTTCGATGCCATAAAAAACTTTACCCAGTATTACCGATTGGTTTGATTATATTACCTACAAAATTTTTACTGGTTTCTTCATGCTATTCCAACACTGTTGGTGTAAAAATATTTTTCGAGCAATCACTCAATTTCTTAAAATAAATATTTAATATTTAACTCCTTAATGTATGCAGCATCCTTATTTTCAGAAAAAAAATGTGGAAATTTGTTTTTACAGACCAAAAAATTACTGCAATTGGTGTTTTCATGCTTAATAGTCTGTAAGGCATCGCAAATATATTAAAAAATATAAATTTTCATACGTGTTCATAAGATTTTTCATTGAAAACAAAGTTTGTTGCAAGATTTTCTAAGAAGGGTGAAAATCGCATATTTTTAGAAAATTAAAAATAACTAAAGAAACCAATAATTTTACTAACTACGTCTATTAGATGTCCCATCATCCTTAAAACTTTCGATGCATAAGGGGTAGGATTAACTGTGGTTATCAGATTTTCAGAAGCCATTGAAGTTGAAAATTGTTGCATGTTGCCCCAGTTGACGGTACTAGGAGTACTCACAGATTTCACAGAATTTTAAAATATTGAGGTTTTTTTTTTTTAAATCAATTTTCTATGTCAATAGAAATTTTTGGTAATAA
This sequence comes from Uranotaenia lowii, assembly GCF_029784155.1. NCBI lineage: Eukaryota > Metazoa > Arthropoda > Insecta > Diptera > Culicidae > Uranotaenia > Uranotaenia lowii. Next base: position 185,772,057 of record NC_073693.1, on the reverse strand, counting down.
TCTTTGAATAAAAAAAAAAAAAATATAATAAAATTGGTAATGTTAATTGATTTTTCTTAAGTAATATGTAAAAAAGGCAATTTGACACTATTTTTGAATGAAATTAATGGAAAAAGCATCACAGAAAACCGTTACAGAATTTTTGGGTAAAATCACAGAAAATTTGAATTTTTTTTCGTCAAAACACAGATTTTTTTTTCGGCAAACTTGAACAACGAAAATAGCCTTCATCTTGAAAACAATTGCTTACTTAGAGTACGATGATATATAGTTTGTGTAGTAAAATTCTAAAACCTAACAGATATTTGCAAAATAACTGAAAAAAAAATTACAAGTAATGTAACATTTATAGTTTGTTTTGCTTAAAATGTGCATTGAACTACATGCAATTGTTTATGCTTACGCTTATGATACATACACAGTAGACTGCCTCAATATGTATCCCATACAAACTTTAGGCTCGTTCAGCTACCCCTTCCCGTGATCCGATCTGGCCCAAATTTTACATGAGATCTTGTACTGTAAAAAAAAAGTGTTTAAAATGTTCACGTTGGAAGCACATTTGCTAAAATTTACTGTGCTTTTTGATGGTGACCCTTGTGAGTTCGTCCTTCTGTGGATGGAAATGATGGTAATTTCAACTTTAAACATCAAACCTGATAATGATTCCAATATTTACTTCTAGTTGAGAGTAGGTTGCAATAAAAAAAAACTCTCCTACGCTCCCCACAAAATGCGGGGGATCAACTCACGTCTCTTCATAAATCAATTATCAGAATTTCCAAATTTCGTAGGCATTTGATAATTCTAAAATAGAAATTCCCGTATTTTAATTATATGAATAAGAAATATGGAACGAACTTATCAATTGTAGAAGTAGGAAGTGTGTTTTCTCTTGAAGCGGATCATTCAACGATGTCAACTGCTGGAGTTGGATGCAATCAACAGAGAACCGGGTCGGGCACAAACAAAGAAACATGCAATGATTTATCACTACGCTTTATCCACGTATTAAAAAAAATGAAAAACTTCACAATAACAAAATACACAAACTTCTAAAACTTTCTGTTTCCCGCGGCCGAGTAAAAAAAACACATTTGATACCAACTAACCATCGCCTACTTCTCGCATTGAATTGATTAAAATTTTAACTCTCAGGACACAAGGGTGATTGAGAGCAAGTTCACTGGTGTTGGGAAAAATTGGTAAAAATTTTGACACTTGTAGCACATTTTGAAAACTTTACCATGTAAAAACATTTTCAAGATCTGCAGCCTTCAAATTTTTTTACTACACGTGTTATATTTTCGCATGCTGTGATCCAAAACTAGCTCGATTTCTATCACATTCGGCTGAAATAGAAACAGTGTTTTAAAAAAAATAAAACGCCCAAAGATCTAGGAAACATTTCTGCATGATAAAATTTTCAAAATATGCTACAAGTGTCAATATTTCTACCGCTTTTTCCCAACACGAGTAAACTTGCTCTAAGGAGCACATATCCATTTTCAAACATTATAAATTTAGTTTTCTTATATAAGAAGTAAAAGTTTTAATTTATGAAAATTTAAAATTCATTTTTTTTACCATTATAAGTAACTTTGGTGTCACCTACTCGAAGCCAAAGTCCAACACTTAACGTGTTTATCAACCTTTCAAGTGTTCTAGCCCCTTCCTGCCCTGGAAGTGAGGCAGTAGCTCAACTTTAACACTCACTTTTTGTTTTGTTATCGATGGATATGCTGTCAGGGGAAAATGTCGGGGTTTTCCTTCGAGAACCTGTTTAACTCAAACAGCTCGAAAGCCACAACGCCCTCGACATGGGCGCTCGATGAAGGGCTTGATGTCTTTAAGTGGCGCTTTTCATCTCTCGTTAAGCTGTCTTTTTCCCCCTTCTCGGCACTGAGTGTATTATATTCGGCACTCGAAGAAAAGCTTCGCCGTGCAACAGGCGCGACAGTTTAATACTTTAGCATCAGCGCTGGATCACGTTTTATCATTCATGGGCCAACGAAAAAAAAGGGCAAATAACTAAGTATACGGACCAGCCAGCGGAAGGATGCTGTTGCTGGAGAGGATTTGCCAGGAAGGTTCCGGTGTAACAATTTTACATACAGATGATTCAAGTTCGGTCGGATGAATACCACACAGAACACACACACAGGGCTGTTTGGCTTATTATTTTATTTTTGCTTAAGAAAAGCGTCTCGTAAACTGACTCTATTGAGTGTTCGTTTATAAAACGTGCCCAATCGCCCAGTCAGAGACTGCGAAAGACTGTTGCTTGCTATCGAGTATTCGTCACTTTGTTCGTTGAAGGAATTTTTCTATGACGTGGCTTAAAAAAATGCCACGAACAGGTTCGAGTTACAAGATAAAGAAAAATATTTCTTATGATTTGATCCAAGATTTCTCCAATTCATATTACTTGGACTGGACTGCAGAAAGCTTCTTTTCATGACTTGTTTCGAAGAAATTCTAGCTGTTCAATTACAATTTTTGTTTTTACTCCTAACTGTAGACTAGGGTGTCCCAAAATTGCATAATTTCTGGGAATCTGGGGGCTCACCCTCCAAATGGTAGATAAGGATGTGGAGAACAAACTTTTGTATGGGGCCGACTAAAACAAATCATGTTTAGAGGTTCCGCGATCTTTGAAAAAAAGTGTAATGAGTGTAGCGATGTTGAGTCATAAAATACTGTCAAATGGGACATCAGGTAACTTTTTTCACTTCAAAGGGTTTTTTTACAGATTTCTGCAGACACAAAAAGTTTTGTAAAAGAGCTAAGGTTGATGGGAAATAACGTTGACCTTACAGAAAAATTATTAGTTTCCTCAATTTCCTCAGGTATTTTTAAAAACCCAAAAATATGCGTTTTCGCCTTACCAAGGCGAAGGGGTTACTTGCAAGTTGAAAACAAACTTTGCTTTTATTGAAAAATATAATGAAAACTCATAAAACCAACACCAATTTTTTTTCAACAAAATTTTGAAAACTTTCTTTCTATTACTGTTATGAAAAAAAAAATATGAGACATAGCATACATTGTGGTGCAAATATATTACAATAAGTTCTAAATCAGAAATCATAAAAACAAATGTTTGAATGAATGAAAATTGAATGCCAATAATCTTATGAAAAAGAGTTTTTTTTTCTGTCTGCTGTTGATATGAGAAAAAAACATGAGTTGCTGCATACATTCAGGGGCAAATGTATTAGTAACAGTTCTAAAACAGAAATCATAAAAAAATGTTTGGATGGATGAGAACTTAATGTCGATAATCTTATGGAAAAGAGATTCATAAAGCGTCACTTTGACATGCATTTTGTTGCATCTTATCGCAGATAGGTAGCTGAGTTTTTTTTTCAGTATTTTGGGAAAAATTTATAGAGTTTTTAACAACAAAATCATGTAATAAAAACTATGGCATGGTTTGAACAAAATCGGATCACAAATCCAATCTCAATCTTGCGTTTTTGAGAGGGAGTTATTTTTAACAAAAAAAAAAGGCTAAGAATGTTGAATAGTTTGGACAGATCGGCTATCACTCGATCGTAGTGTTTAAGAAATTATTCCGAAAAAGAAAAACAATTCGTATGTTTAGTTTAAAGTAAGGTTGTTTGTTTGTTGCATGTTTTATTGATGCAATTTGTTAAAAAAAATCATCGAAATCACATGGTAAGCCAAATCAAGACCACCTACAATATTAGGTACAATTTCTCAAGCCTAAATATTTGTTTCCTTCTTATAGTCATACTCAGAACGATACCGTCAAACGAGGTAGCATGCAACAGCAAAGTTAGATGCAAGGTTGCTGAAATCACAGAAAAAGTCTGTAATTTCAAGGAATTTTGAGCAAATTTTCATCAAAGAATCTGTGTTACAGAACACCAAATTTTGTAAAATTCACAGATTTTGCAGAATTTATAAATTTTGAGTGGATTTCCAAAATTATAATTTTTTTAGGCAAAATAAAATTTAGATTTTTTACTTTGAATTAAAAAAAGTATGATAAGATTGGTAATTTCAATTGATTTAACACATTTTAAGGATAAAAAAGGACCCAATTTATCATGAATTTTCAAAGAAATTAAAGGAAATAGAATCACAAAAAAAAACCATCACAGATTGTTTTGTGTAAAATCCCAGGAAGTCAGATAATTTTCCCAAAAACATTAAAGTTATCATTTAATGATAAGAAAATGATGATAACATAGTTTCTCACAACGTGAGATAGTACTTTTTTAAAGTTTTTGATTCTCATAGAAAATTTAAAAAATCGAGTAATGGATGAAAAAGTTTTAACATTTTTTGATGCCATAAAAAAACTTTACCCAGTATGACGGATTTGCTAAATGATTTCACCTACAAACTTTTTTTCTTTATTATCGCATACCAACAGTGTTAGTGTAAAATGTTTTTAGGATAATCACAAACATGTTTTCAAATAAATATTATTATAATCCAGTTACCAGACTGAGCTTAAATGCATCAAAATACAAACCAAAGTTTCACCTTTTCAATCTCGTTTCCATATGCTGGAAAATGATTGTTTTGCATCACGCGTTGGTTAATTTCAAAATTTCATCCATTCATACATTATTTTTTATGATTTCAGCCAGTAGAGTTTATTGTAGTATTTTTTTACCCCCAAATGTATGCAACACCCTTCTGCTTTTGCCTAAAAACATTTTTGACGGAAAAAATGTAGAATTCAAATCGAACTAAACCAAAAATTACTGCAATTGGTTCTATATGCATAACGACATTACAAATATATCAAAAACTATAGATTATCAAACTATCTAGTTTTTCACGTTTCAGCCTGTTAGGAAATAGGCTTTTCAAGTGTCTGAACTCGAAACAATAATGTAACCTCCATATTATAGCTATTTTCTATGGTTAAATAAGCGTTTTCCTTAAGGTGGCCATTATGCCCTTATCTCCCCTACATGAATATAACAATCTATAGTAGAACAGAGGTATACCTCACGGCCTAGCATCAACAAAGCTCCCACTAAAGTTGCAATATTTGCTAAAAAGGAGCAAAAATAGCTTTAAAAATTCATTCCCCATTTCGAACGTCTTATTCGTGAAATGGTTCCGCCAACGAGATAACCGAAGCCTGGGGAAATGCGGGATGGATCCCAAAAGATAGTCTTTTCCAGGAATTGGATTTCCGCTCCACTGTTTGCTATATATCTATTATTGAACATGTTTTTCCGTTAAGAACGTTTCCTGGTAGGTATTGTTCAGAATCTCCTGACTGTGTGTTTAAAACGAAAATTTCTCCCTACAGAACCAACCATCAAAATGTTGTTGTTTGGAATGAAGATTTCTAGAAATTTAAATTAATACCTACATTTTTCCCTTCTTCTCTTTACAGATCTGCTACTGACCTACTCAAACGGCCAACCATATCGAACTACCGACACATATTTTGTAGTGCTCGTTTCATCTGTTTTTTTACACAAGTGATACATTTTAAAGCCCAACATCGATCTTCCGTACTATACAACACTATACATATTTATACACGCAATCAAGTCGAAACACAGGAAATCCCTGGACACAGTAAAGAGAGTAGCAGAAAATATTTCCCGCAATGATTCGTGGAGTTTCGTCGCGTCTCCTCACCCAGCAACTGAGCAATGCCACCAATAATGCAGCGAAAAGCTCCTGGAGCAAGAAGCAATGTGTTCAACTGTTAAGTACAAAAAGTCAGTTTAAATATTTAGAAGAATCTGTCTTCCCCCCGGAGAATGGTTTCGAACAGAATTCGCTGTACGGAAAATCCCTGCAAGTGCCCCACACAACCCTGGATCAGTATGTGTGGGACAACTTTGGCCAGTGGGCGAACAAGACTGCAGTGGTGAGTGCCAGTTTTTTTCTGTACCTATCTTTTCTCTTCCATGGGTTCGGGGTTGCTTTTTCGTTTATTGGTTGCCCAAAAGCAAGTCTAAACAAGATAAAAATTCGCACACTCGACTCAACTAACCGCAAACCGAAACAATTTGAAAATGTGAACCGAGTCTCTTAATATGATTCTTCCTTATGTTGATGTCCTGTGTACATGCAGAGTTGGCAAAAGATTCGCGTCCCGGCGCACAGACGCTACAATTGGTAAAAGCATTCCAAGGATCAAATTTAATCTAGAGATGAGAAATTACCTCCGTTATTTCAGACCGGAGAACAGCTTACCAACGATTGCCTTTTTGTTTGTGCTTCAGTTTGCTAGTGATACCTACTGGTAGCAATTTATAGTCTCTCTACAATTTATGGGCTTGTTCAGTGAGCAAGTTGCATGGCAGCCAGTGGCAATCGACTACAAGTCACACTCATTTGGCCAATTGGCCTCAGCATCACCGACTTAAACCTGTTGGAATCGAAAGCACGGGCTTACTGTGGGCTTCTTAAATTTAGATAGATCCAATAAAACACTATCAAATGCATCGAGTGAGGTAGACACTTAGCTAAGTTGAGACCCAGTCAAAGCTACTGTAAACAAGATTAGGGCACTGTGTTGCTTTCAATCGTAATAAGAAAAAATAAAGTTCATCCCTCTACCCCCCTAAAAGAACTTTGTTTGGTTGTTCGATTTCAACCAGCAAATGCGGGTCAACAGGCAGAAGTACATATAAAGAAATCATGGCTGATTTCACGTTGATTACATATCAAAAAAGAATACAACTTCTGTTTTTTCAACCACTTTCTGCATGGTTGATTCAACTGCCGTAAACTTAGGTTACCTTGATCACCAAGGTAACTTTGATCTATAGGTGTTCCATTATATTTAAGCATGATTTTGATACAACTTACTTTCCGGATGACGTTTAACGGCTGATCCTCGTTGTTAGTTTACAGTTAAACTAAAAACTTTTGTATAGTGAGCTGCAGTTTTCATAGTTTTCGTGAAAATGAGGAGCATTTCCCCGAAAAAGCGTTTGAATGTCGTGCACAAATGTAGTTCCTCCACAACAATTCGCTGAGTCAGATAGCGAAAAAGAAAGAAGTAAGCATTGAAGCTGTTTGAAAAACGATTCGAAAGTATGGAGAGAAAAGCAACTTCATAGATACTAAAAATCTAGGTGAAAACTGATCCGGTGGACGAAACTTTAGACCGGAAAGTCATGCGTGCTTACGCCAGTAAGAAGACTGCCTTAATTCAGAATATGGCTAAAATGTGGGATCTTTTCTCAGTACCGCCTATCTTGGTGGTCTATCAAGGTAAGATTGGATCTAAAGACATATAAAAAGCAGAAGAAAACGAATCGGAGTTAAAAACAACTGCTACCGTCAAACCAAGATCTTGTAAATTTTATGATCAACTGTTGTGAGGAAAATCGATGTGCGTTATCATCGATGACGAAACCTACTGTAAGTTTGATTACCAAGCGCTTCCGGATGACCAGTTTTCCACAGTTCGGGATGGCCAAAGTGTTGACGAGAAGGGGACAGCCATTTTTACCGTAAAATTAAGTAGGTAAAAAGGCAATGGTTTTGCGAGCCATTTGTGAGTGTGGCATGTTTTCCGAGCCGTTCGTGACTACTGACATAATGAATACATCTGTTTACTAGTGAACCTTCATGTAAGAGAAGCGACGCACACAGGGGAAAACGGTGATCAAAATTGTTTACGCCAAAACGGAGCGTTTTAGACCCATAGTGTCTTCGGGACATTTTACCTACATTTAAAGCACTTTAAAATGAGCTTTTGATAAAAATGATTAAATCACCTAGCAGTGAGATAAAAAAAATTATTTTTTGTATTTTTCACTTTAGAGCACCAGGGTTGGTCGGCTCTTCTCAACCAACAAAGAGCCGGGAGAAACCAACACTGTTTTCAGTTCGGCTTCCGAGTGTAATCCTCTTTCGCTGATCGTGCTCCACTCGTTACCCGAGTTTACACGAGCTGTAAGTGACTCGGACGGCAAGTGTGAGAACATTTGCATCCGAGTGGGAGAAAGAGAATTCTAAACAAAGAGCGCCCTGTGTTTCAGTCATACACCTCAGAGTAAAGAAGGAAAAAGTTATTTAGACTCCCACCACACAACGTAGAAAAAATATAAACAGTTTCTACTCCGCTACCATGCCCACTGCTGTTAGCTGTTTTGAATTCTTTTTTTTTACAAAAGGAAGCATTCGAAGAAGAGGTGACAGGTGGTTTCATAAAAAAAACAGGACCCCGCGAAGAACAAAAACCAGGATTTTTCAGGACCCCAGTAGATTGGTGGAAATGAAATGCAGCTCTTCTTAGATTGCATAAATTAAGGCGAAATAGCGGTGCAGTATACGCCTTAATTTATGCTGCAGAAGAGATATGAAGGTGGGTGGCTTTTAGTTTATACCGAAAAACACCGTTCAAATATCATCTGAACCGAAGATTACCATTGGTTTGAGAGGTTAAACTGTTTTTATTGCAAAATCAATAGCAATTAAGATTAGGACGACTTCTAGAAAATCAGGACACCCCTGGGAGCTTTGATTCGGAAAGTTGCATCTTTTCTCGTGAACGTACCAAGAATAAACTGAGTTAGCTCTCGAATTCTCCTCAGCACATTGCGCAACAGATTTTTCTGGAGAAGGGAATTCTCTTCATCAGCGGATATGAATGCTCTCGCTCACTCTTATGTGTTGACAATCTCACTCTTCATTTCAGTGCGATTTATCTCTCCCGGCACCGATTGGGGGAGCAGACGAAAAAAAATTGCACTCTCTTTCACTGGACAAGCCGATCTGAGGAGTTTTGCCACCCATGTAGAGCACTTATGTCTTTGGCAAGTTTTTAGATTGTATAAAATGTAGCAATTTTGTTCAAGACGTCAACACCGTAGAAGCTAACCCAAAATAGTTAGAAGGGTTCAAAATAAAAAATATTTTTTGATCAAAATTTTCAGTATTCTAACGATATCTTTTCAGGTCAAGCTTATTCAAGCAAGATATGTTTGAAAGAGTTTTGAGTCACTTGAAATCGAACAGTTTTCTGGAACACACTTAATAAAAATATTCATACTGAAACGAGTAAGATTGGAAAAACTAAGAAAAAATAGCTGTTTTCGAACACCTGTATCTTTCTAGCTCGGTTGAGTTCGGTTCATTTTTTGGTTGCATTTGAATCAGGCAGGTTTCAACGTTATAAAAACATGGAGTTTATAACGTTGAGTTGTTTATCTGGTAGCTTTATAAACGATTAAAGTTAGCTACTTTCAAGGAACTTACCACTTAGAATACAATATACTTGACGAGTTTGTTTTTCGGTTAGCTAATTTTAAATGCAAAAAAAATCTTCTAGATTCCTTGAAAATAGCTAACTTTAATCATTTATAAAGCTACAAAATAAACAACTTAACATTGCAAACTCCATGTTTTTATAACGTTGAAACCTGCCTGATTCTAATGCAACCAAAAAATGAACCGAACTCAACCGAACAGGTGTTCAAAAACAGCTATTTTTTCATAGATTTTCCAATCTAACTCGTTTCAGTCTCAATATTTTTTAATTAAGTGTGTTCCAGAAAACTGTTCGATTTCAAGTGACTCAAAACTTGTTCTGAAATGAGACTTGATTCCGTTGTTTGTGGAACCCCCAGCAGTGAGACGTGCTAACAGGCAGAACTACTCAATTTCTCACGTCTCACTGCTACACCGCCTAGCAAAAGAAAAGCCAAAGACGTAAGTGCTCTAAAATGAAAAATACAAAAAATAATTTATCTATCTCACTGCTAGGTAATTTAATCATTTTTATCAAAAGCTCATTTTAAAGTGCTTTAAATGTAGGTAAAATGTCCCGAAGACACTATGGGTCTAAAACGCTCCGTTTTGGCGTAAACAATTTTGATCACCGTTTTACATCGTTTTCCCCTGTGTGCGACGTCTGAAACACAAAATTCCAATCGTTAGAAAAAAAAACTGTCAAAATCGATTCCATTTGATCCGAGCTTTTGTCGTGGAGCTTTTAGCTTTCTTCAGTCTATTTGTTTATTCAGTCAACGGACCAAGTATAGGTATATGTAGACGACTTAAAGTTAAAGTTACATAAAATTTACATCTAATTATCGATTTCTTGAAATTCTTAAAACATTTCTTCGGAAAACATCCCGCGAATCGTCGAAGTCGAAGAGCTCGGAAAAGCGGTTGAACGTTTTCATTACACCGATGAATGCACTATTGGCTCCATAGTTGTTCAATCGAATTGGGACATACAGTTGAAGGTCCTGGTTTCTCAGTCCATGGGGTCTCACACTAAGAGGAATAGCTTCCAGTAGCGTAGGACAATCGATACGCGATGTCAGTAGATCGGCGACAAAAAAAGCTCGTGTTGCATTTCTTCGGGCTTGAAGAGTATCTATGTCTATAAGTCAACATCGATGTTCGTAGCTTGGCATGTGGAACGGGTCTTGCCAGTTAAGGTGTCTGAGGGCATAACGCAAAAAGCGCCTCTGGATAGCCTCGAGCCGCTCATTACCGTTCTGGTAGTAAGAACACCAGACAGCTGAAGCGTATTCGAGGATGGATCGAACTATGCTGCAATACAGGCTCTTCAGGCAATACACGTCCTTGAATTCCTTGGCCACTCGAAATAAAAATCTGAGGCTTCTAGAAGCTTTATCGACGACGTAGTTCGTATGTGTTTTGAATTCCAGCTTACGGTCGAGTATTACGCCCAAATCATTGATGTGGTCCACCCGTGCAATGGACTCATCTCCTAAGAAGTACTCCGCGCAAAAAGGCTGCCGCCTTCCAGAGAAACTGATGACTGCACATTTACTGCGATTCAAAGGCAGGCAGTTGATGTCGCACCACTATGCGAAAAGATTAAACTGGTTTTGCAGAAAATCAATGTCGTCCTGACCGTTTATGGCGTAGAACAGTTTAAGATCATCAGCATAACAAAGTTTCTTCTAAAGTTTTTCTAATTGAAAACTCAACCAAGAAAGTATTGTGATTGCTGTTGTAGTTCATGCAAAAAATTTCAAAGCTCGTCATACGAACTTATGATTATGAGCAATTTTTTTCACTGCTCTGGTGGGTCGTGTTCGAAGATAAAAAACTATGTGTTTGTTAACAAAATTTAAGAAATTCATACCGTTTATCGGCATCAAATTCAATATTGGTTTGTTGGATTTTTACTAAGCGTTCACTTTCGAGCTTGAACATTGCGCCACAAAACAGTGCTGAGGTTTTTTTTGTCCAAGCTTTCGGCGATGTGGCCAGATATTTTATTTTAAGAGGGATCAGATGTCGCTTATTTTATATGGAGATTCATGTGCACTACTGTTTACGTAAGACAGTGCCTAAGCCGTTGCCTGCTGCCCATGATGTGCAAACATGATCACCCAGTACTGTTTTGGCCGGATTTGGCATCAGTTCTCTACTCAAAGGATACGATGGCTTGAAACCAATCCAACAAAGTCAAGATCGTACCGAAGGATATGAATTAGCCAATTTTTCCTAAAGACCGATTGTAACTTTTCGGTGTTTGTGAAAACATCGAAAACTTCGCAAAAGTATGGAAAAAAGTGGTCAAAATCATCCCAAATTAGTCTGTGCTGAGGCTAATTAGCAGTCTTCGATCAAAAATTCGAATACTGGCTTACGATTGGCTGGAATCTAATTTTGTATTCAATCTCTATATAAGATGACTATAGAGAACATTTTGGATTTGCCTCTAAATTGTGTGTATACTGTTAATTTTAAATCGTTTAAAATTATTCCACATTACCATAAATTACTAAGTCCAAAGTTTCAATATCTGAAAAATGTTTTTTTTTTTTTTTTAATGGCCCGCCACACTCCCCCACACCAAAAAACTCAACTGAGTCCCCTGGTAATGGACACTTCAGTTCTCAACATGTCTGGCAGCAAAAGTTTACAAATAAACGCGAGCAAAAAATTTAAGCATGTTGAGAACACAAATATATTTAATGCGAGGAAATGTATATTATGATTAAAGTTTTATTGTAGAGAAGGGATCTCAGTAGAAAAAGGTTTCCTTTTAAGAGATCCTTCTTGCTTACTTAGTAAAATTAACAAATAACAGAAAAAAAAAATTTTAAGAACATTACACTACTGCTTAATCATTAAAGTTCAAAAGTTTTAAATTACAAATTAAAATGAGAAATACAAATTAAAAATATTACAAAAAAAAAACTGGCATGATGATTGGTTGTTATAGGTTCAGCGTTTCCTTAAGATGTTGTATTAGTTTCGTTTTAAACATGTTACGGTTTTGAGAATTTTTTATTTCTTGCGGTAAAGAATTATATTTAGTAGGTCCGGTAAAAGATATTCTACGCTGACCAAAGGCCGAGCAAGATCTACTGCATTGTAAATAGTTTGATTGTCGGGTATTGTGGGTGAGCGGTACTACAGTGAATTTCAAATTACGAGAGGTATCAGTGGAATGAAGATTATCGAACACAAAAATCATTGTTTGCAAATCACAAAGCTGAGTTAAAGGCAATATATTGTGCAACGTGTCTGAGTATAGTGCTGATGTCGGATAAAGCAAAGGCAAATTTAAAATAGTTTTCAGGCATCTGTTTTGTAAGGTCTGAAGCCGAGATAAAGACGATATAGAGGCCCTGCCCCACACAGCTATCAAATAATTTAGATGGGAATGTATGAACGCATAGTAAAGCTTGAAAAGGACATGACGTGGAACAAATTGTTTAATTTTCCACAGAACTCCACAAAACGAGGACACTTTCCTTTGAATATGAGTAATATGGTTATTCCAAGAAAGCGATTCATCCAAAAGTATGCCTAAATACTTAAACTCATTTACTTTTTCAATGGTACTCCTTCCAACCAATGGATCATTGTGTGGAGGTACAATTTTTCGTGCTGAATGGAACATCACATATTTAGTTTTCGAAAAGCTCAATGACAAAAGGTTGCTGTTGAAATATTGAAGTAGCAATTTGAGGTCTTCCTCCATTTTCCTTATTATTGTGTTAGGATTTTTGTCAGGGTAAAAAAGTGCAGTATCGTCAGCAAATAGACGAGGAGTACCATGTAAGGGAAGCTTGCTTAGGTCGTTGATATATATCAGGAAAAGTAATGGTCCAATATTACTTCCCTGTGGAACCCCTATTTCAACTTTTTCAAGTGCACTGCTGGTGTTATCAATCGACACGAATTGCTTTCGATTTGATAAGTAGCTTCGAATTAAGTCATTGGCTACACCTCGTATACCATAGTACTCTAGTTTTCTACGTTTTCTACGTTTGAAAGCAAAAAAATTAGCTTCACATAGGCAAAACTTGGTTTGATTTTAAAAATTTCAAAAAAAGTTCAACTTTTTTCCTTTGCGTATGAATAGTTTGAATGTTATTTTGATTGTCCTCTTGAAATAAAATTTTTGGTAGGTATTTAAAACATAGGGAGATTTTCCAAGGGTAAGCCTGGCTAGGACAAATGGCTAGAAATCATACAAAATGGTAAAGATTGAAGAAAAAACAAAATGAGAATAGTGAGAGGGAATTTAATGATGGTAAAATTCATTCATTTTGGTAAATAATATTTTTTAGCAAAGTATATATATATTTTGCCCCTAAATTAAGGTTGCCAGAATTTTTTTCACTACCATCCGGGCCTAGCAATTCCGGGCATTTTTTCAAAAAAAACCTGGCAAAATCCGGGCATGGATTTCAATTTTTCAAATCCAAAAACCGGGCAAAAACCGGGCAAAATTTAGGTGTTATTATATATAAAAGCAAACAAAACATGCAAAAAAAATCGAAATTAATATTTTATTAATGTAATTGCAGACTTCCAACAACTTTTTGGAACACATAAATATTTAAAGGTTTATAAAAGACAATCAGCGAAATTATTTGAAACAACCGTTGAAAATTTCCATACCGATAATCGATTTTGCTGAAACTTACTAAAAAACTTTGATTTTTTTTTTATTTCTTTGTGAAAATTGTGAAAAAATCCGGGCAATATCCGGACTTTTTTCACGATATCCGGGCAACCGGGCCGGACCGGACTTTCTCTAAATTTTGCATCAAATATCCGGGCAAACCCGGATAAAACCGGGCAATCTGGCAAGCTTACCCTAAATGTATGCAGTAGCATTGTCCATCATTCTTACACTGGTCAAGCAGCAGCAGGTTTAGCAAGCATTGATGAATAATATACAATGTATTGAATTTAATTTTCCATTCAATTGAAGTCACGATACTGAAGAATCACACGTGACATAAAATAAGATTTTTTAATTTTCCAGATGCATAAAATCCTGGAGACACGTTCGCTTGATGTCATGAATTTCTAAAAATTCTACCAGTTGTCAGGATCATAATTTTTGAAGATTAAAATTTTACCTCATACTTCAGGATTTTTGAAAGGATCAGCTAAATATGAGGAATGTCTTAAGAAAGTTTGATAATTTTAAGAAAATTTATTTTCCTTTGTTATGTCCCTTACTTTGTTATTTTTTGTCGAAGAAATTATAATTATTCTGCTTTTGTAAAACATTCAAATCTTCATTTTTCTTCATCATGCAAGGTATTCAATTAAACTTTAAATGGCTTTAAGCTTTTGGCCAACTTATTAAAATTGATATACAATCAAACCATGCTAAAAATGTTAACGATCCAGAAGAAAATCCAGTTTCTTAATGGTAATCAGAAACAGATTTAATACAAAAATCCAAGAGTTAGAACCCTTATTGGTTTAAAGTTATTTGCGAATTTGTGTATTTTCGTATTTTTATTTTTTTATAAGGAACAAAAATGTACACTCAATCTGAATTTTTGAAAATTTTAAGTTTTTGGCTCTCCCGACTTAAAAGGTTGCCGACCACTGAGCTAGCATATAAATAAGTTAGAAGCGTATTTTCCGCAGACTTTTGATGGTTACTTGAAGACAGTGAATGAAAATGTAAACTTTGAGTTATCAAGATCACATCCACATCCACTTCTTTCAGCATTGTACATAAAATCGACGCCAAAATTTCCAAATATGTGTGGCATAAGATACAGTAACTCTAAAAAAATCGGACTTTTTGGACTTTTTCCATGCAAACTGTAATTTCTCAGACACTATGCAACTTCTATCGAATATTGAAATGTTACCGAGTGATTGTTGAAATATTAAGCTTGCATATCTGAAGTTTTTCAAAAGTTTTTTTAATGGGTTAAAAATTATTCGAGGTTAATTACCGTCAAACGGGGCATCATGCAAAAGCAGGGTTAGATGCAACATTTGTATACCACAACACTCATTCAATTTTTATTTCAAAATACAGTAATAAAGTTATCATTGAATGATAACAAATTGATGATGACATAGTTTTTAGCATCGTGAAAGAGTTTTTTAAAGTTTTTGATTCTCATAAAAATTTCAAAAAATCAAGCAATAGATGTACAAATTTTTACATTTTTCGATGCCGTAAAAAACTTAACCTAGTATGACGGATTGGCTTAATAATATCACCTTCAAACTTTATATTGCTTTCATTATCCTTTACCAACACTGTTGGTGTATAAATATTTTTCGGACAGTCTCCAATTTTTTTTATATAAATATTTTTATAATTCAGTTAGCTGTTTGGGGCAAAATGCAACAAAATGCAAATCAGAACTAAATCTCATAAATCATGTTTTCATATGCTGGGATATGATTGTTTTGCATTATGCGTTTGTTAACATTAAAATTTCATCCATCCTAAGATTTATTTACATGATTTAAGGTAATAGAATATTTTGTAGTATTTTTTACCCCTAAATGTATGCAGCAGATTTACACTTTTTTCTTTAAAACATTTTTGACAGAAAAAATGTAAAATTTACTACAAAAATTACTGCAATTGGTGCTTTATGCGTTATGACATCACAAATGTATCAAAAACTATAAATTTTCAAACGTTTTCATTTGATTTTTCATTAATTACAGAGTTTGTTGCAACTTACCCCCTTTTTTCTTTTTTTTTTTTTTTAATTCGTATCTACATTTATTTGGCTTCTTGCAGTTGCCCTATTGGCCAAGTTTGGTGATAGAACACAATATTACATATCAATATTATTGGTAATTATAAAGTTACAAAGTTTTTTTAAAATCACTATGTTTTTATTATGTAACACTGTTGTTATATCCAATGGTAGTTGTCTTCTGGTGATGAAAGCTTCCAGATCATCTCTGGTTTCTTCAAAACGAGGGCACGAAAAGAATATGTGGTTGGGATCTGCAACGGGATAACCACATTCACATGCTGCTGATTGGATGATTTTGTTCCGGTGAAGATGCGCTGGCAATCTGGAGTGGTTACTAATCAGTTTGCTTAGTATTACAATTTCACGTCTGTTGAGGTTTGAAGTACTGAACCAGGCACAGAGGTTCACCTGTGGTACCAAATAGTAACAATACCGCCCAATCGTTCCTTCGTTCCAATACTGTTGCCAGTGCTGAATTGCTCGCTGTTTGCTGGGAAACACGATGTCGCTGTATGTAAGCTGGAATTCAATTTCGTCCCCGTTGATTGTTGATTGTTTAGCATGCCTATCCGCTTCTTCGTTCCAGAAAACATTTTTGTGAGCTGGGACCCACAAAAAAATAACGTTGTAACTTGATGATTTTAGATCTTGCAGGTTTTTACGTAACTTATACCACCCTTCAGGTAAAACGGATCGAGGTTTAATGTTGAGTAGACTCTCAAGGCTACTTCTGCTATCTGTGAGAACAAGATATGCTCCTTGTGGCAAAGTACGGAAAATGCGAGTAGCTTCGAGTAACGCTAACATTTCGGCCATGTATACCGAGCATTCAGTAGGGAGTTTTTTACGGGTTACCATAGAGTTGAAAAAAGAAACTACAGCATATCCCACACCTTCCTGAGTTTTCGAACCATCTGTAGCCAATATGTGGAAATCATGGTATTTCCGGTCAATGATTTGTTGTACACAATCGCATGCCGAGAGAGTACGGTTAAGTTGTAATTCAATTGCCACCGAGAGATCAATATCAACTGAACAATGTTGTATTTCTAATGGATACTTAAAACATGGTAGAACACTGTACTGTTTTGTAAAGGGAGCATATCCAGATAACCTACTTATGCATTTTTCTATATTCGTTACCGGCGGTCGTTGTTGAAGAACAGCTGCATAGAAATCAAACCAATTTTGGACAGAAATCTTGCGATTTACATACTTTTCTGTGATCATGGTTCTTCTCACATTCATGGGCGTAACACCACAGAGAACTTCAAGTGAACCCGTATGGCAAATTTTAGTTGCACCGATAGAAATTCTTAAGCACCGCCATTGTAACCGTTCCAACTGCATGAGCATACTTTGTGCACCGTCAGCGAAAAATATTCCTGCGTATTCCATTATTGGCCGAATACACGATTTGTAGATTGTCAGCAATGAAGATGGATGTGCTCCCCAGCCTTGAGAAGCAACACTTTTCATTAGATTGATGTATGGTAACACTTTGCGTTTGATTACGTTCACATGAGCACTCCAAGACAGCCTCGGTGTCAAATGTAACCCGAGTAATCTAATCCGGTTATCAAATGGGATCTCAACTCCTTCTATTTGTAGTCTTTCCAAACGATTGATCCGACGTCTTGTGAACACGATTGCATTACATTTCGTCGGTGATAATGCAAGTCCTAGTAGAAGCAAACTATTAGAGAAGATGTTTACTCCGGATTGCACGCGGGATACAGCGGTGTTTCCTTCTTTGTTTCGACAGAGCAATGACACGTCATCTGCATATCCAACCAACATCACTACAGATTTAGCTTCCAGAATAGCGCGTGTTAAGTAGATGTTGAAGCACAGGGGGCTAAGCGGGAAGCCTTGAGGAAGACCCCGCCACGTTGTTCTCTGAGTAAGGTTTTGACCATCCATACATATGCATATGTTTCTCTCCCGAAACAGCATATAAACAGCTCTTATCCAATACATATCCACGTTCAACCTTTCCATTTCTTTAACTAAGAGATGAATGTTGACGTTATCATATGCCCCTTCAATATCCAAATTACACATCACGGTATACTCTTTTCGATCAATTGCATATTGTGCCTCACGAACCACTACATGCAGTGCATCAACCGTACCACGGTTTTTACGAAAACCAAACATCTCATGTGGAAATAAACTCGATGACTCCAAAAACCATTCTACCTTGTTTTTGATGATGATCTCCAACAGCTTTCGGAAACACGAAGCCAGCGCTATAGGGCGGTACGAAATCACTTCTGACGGTGACTTACCCGGTTTTAATATGGGAACGATTTGAAATCTTGTCCATTCCTGGGGTATGAACTGACTATCCAAAATCCGGTTGTAAATTCTCGTTAGACACAGCTTTGCGTTTAGTGGTAGATTTTTTATCGCAATATACGGAACTTTGTCCATACCTGGTGATGTATTCGAAACTCCAGCCAAGGCAGCTTGTAGATCGAAGATTGTTATATTTGGTTTATCCACCCTATCGGCTCCCTCGAAGAATGATGCGGTAATTCCTTTCTCCGGACATGATTTTGGTGCCAAGCGGTCCAAAATACCTTCCAACACCTCTTGATCTCTCAGATCAGTCGAAGTTTCTCTGCTTCCCTTAAAACGTTTAGCCATTCTCCAGAGTTGCGTAACTGAAGTTTGGCTGTCCAGAGAATCGCAGAATCTCTGCCAGCATTGCCTCTTCTTTTCTCTTAGTAGTTTTTTAAACTTTTTTTCTGTGTCCATGTATTTGAGATATAGACTGTACTCAAAATGTCCACGTTTCCACGCTTTGAAGTGTGCAGATTTGAGTTCCACAGCCTCGGTAAGCTCTTGGTCCCAAAAAGGCTGTGAGACTTTTTGCTCTCCTCGCGGTCTGTTTTCAATAGAATTTTCTATAGCTGACCAGAGAGTTTGATTGAATTGGTCATATGGCATATCCCTGCTTCTGCTAATCGCTTCTTCCCAGTGTTCGTTATACTGCTGCCAGTTAACACGGTTCATGTTAATCTTTGGAGATACTGCTTCTGTTCGTCGACAGTTGAGGTTAAACAGAATTGGTAGGTGGTCACTTAGATGTGGGCAATCTAATGTCTCCCAGCGAGCGGATAAACTCAACTCTGGTGACACGATAGTTATATCAATAGCAGTTGGAGTACGGTTGCTATCAAATCTTGGGAAATGGCCGTTGTTTATAACTACCAGATCAGTTCCATTAAGTGCTTCAGCCAAAGAATTGCCCATGGCATTTGTGGAACAATCACCCCACAAAGGATTTCGTGCATTCCAATCTCCAGCAATGACACACGGAGAAGGTATGCTTTCTAGGAAGCGTTCAAATGCGTGCTTAGTTATTCGGAACTGAGGATTTATGTACAAGGACACGATAGTAATTGCACTCTCTAGGAAACTCACTTCACAAGCTACTAGTTGAATTTCTTCTGGACAATTTATTTGTTTTGATTTGGGTTTCAGATTTTTATTAATTATAATTGCCACTCCTCCGGAGCTTCTACTTTTATCTGCTCTGAAGATATAGTGGTCATGAATATCAAAACGGATAGATTCATCAAAATGGGTTTCTGACAGAAGAGCAATATTGACGTTGTTAGTGGTAATTAAATTGATGATTTCTGCTTTTTTTCTAAGAGCCCCTCTGCAATTCCATTGCAAGAACTGCAAGGGATCCCCATTTCCTGTAGAGCCCGATGCGGACTATTATAACCGCTTACTCAGATACTCTCTGACCCGAGATGAAATTACAACTTTTAAACACTCTTGCATTTGATCATAGATTCTCTCCGCAAACTCTAAATGTTCATCAGGCAGCTGAGAGACTTTCTCAAGAATTCCCCCTGTGAACTCTTCAGATACGATAGACAGCTCTATTATATCACAAACTTCGTTGGCTAGAGTAGCATTTGCTTCATCCACGTCTGCGTCACAATCAGGTTTTCTTTTCTTTGGAGGGCATTCGAAGCGTTCCGTTGTTGTGTTGGACTCTTCTACAGAGATAGTAGTTGGAAGTGCTAAGGTTTCGACCATTTCCACTGCAGCTAGTGCAGTGAACCAGTCGGTTGTTCCTTGTGAGAAGGTGGTTTGGCGCGATTTCTCTTCAGCTTTACGCTTTATTATTTGTGGGCAGATCTTATCATCAGATAGATGAGGACCTGCACAGTTCACACACTTTATTGCTGCATTTTCACAAACATGATCATCGCTGATATTTTTCTCCGAGCACATCCGACACTTTTTAGCACTTTTACAGTTTTGAGCACCATGACCCAATTTCCAGCAATTACGACACTGCCGAACTGGGTACACATACTGTTTCACAGAGTACAATACATTTTCAAACTCCACGTGAGATGGTAGACTTGTGCCTTCGAACGTGAAGACCACTGTCCATAGAGGATTGTCAATTTCATCAACTTTTTTCGTCATACGACGCACTTCAAGAATGGCGGGATTATTGGATTGAACCAAGCTATGTTTGTTGAAGGCACGTGCCAACATTAACTCATCGTCCTTTATTTCAATGTCCACATAAGCTATTCCCAGACATTCAGTAAGTCTTTGTGGGATAGAGAATTTCACGTTTTCAATTTCCATAGAAATCAAAGCATTCGCCGCAATGCGGTTTCCCATTAGCACTTTAACTTTTCGCTTGGACAAAGATACAGCTTTCAAATATTCAGGACCGAATTTTTCGACAATTTTCGTAGACAGCTTGATAGCCGAGATATTTCCACTAACGGCTTCCGCAATCACGATAAATGGTCCGTTGTACCTTGAACCATAGGTTCTGGTACGTTTATCCGGTTTAGACATTTCGATAGTTTTACTACACGACTATAGACTCGAAAAACGATGCGTTCTATACGAAGGTTGTGAGTAAACTGACCCCCTTTTTTCTTAGCAGGGTGAAAATCGCATGTTTTTGCAAATATAAAAATAACTGGTTAAACCAATAACTTTTCTGACTACATCAATTTGGTGTCCCATCAACCTTAAAACTTTTGATGTACAAGAAGTGAGATTATCTGTAAGTATTAAGATTTTAGAAGCCATTGAAGTTGAAAAGTGTTGCGTGTTGCCCCAGTTGACGGTATTTTAGAATTGGATCGAAAAATACGATTTCTGTAGAATTTAAGACGGTTCTTGGAAACAATATCTTTTCTATTCACACATCAGTCAATATATGTTTGAAAACATGGAATGATTCATTTGTGTGTTTGAATAATCATTTCGTGATATTTTTTTTAAATTTTTGATTGAAATAGATTTATTGGTTGTTGACTATCAAATATGATCTCTTAACTTTTTATCCCATCGATAGAACTTTAAAAAAAAATCAGGCATGGTCTTCAGTCATGGTATTTCAATGATCACTCTGCAAAATTTCTGGTAAATGTCCAAAAAAAATCCATTCGAGCAATCAAGCAATAAATGTACAAATTTTAACATTTTTCGATGCCGTAAAAAACTTTACCTAGTATGATGGATTGGCTTGGTAATATTACCTACAAACTTTTTACTGGTTTCCTCATGCTATACCAACACTGTTGGTGTAAAAATATTTTTCGAACAATCACTCAATTTTTTAAAATAAATATATTTATAATTCAGTTTGGTGTCTGGGGTAAAATGAAAATAAAAAAAAAACATTGAAAATCTCGGAAGAATTTTCGTGCAGAGGAGCCGGGGAACTGAAATGAAGGGAGAAAATTCGTCAATGATCACACAAATTGTGCAGCCAATGATTGAATTTGTGGTAATTTGTGGCAATTTGTTAGAGAAAATTAGAAGGTTTGAGTTCAAATGCGAGAAACCAGTGCTCAGAGAGAGTGAAAATGTGCTTATTGTTGCAAATTGTTGCAATTTGCGAAGCAGTTGTGGAATTTTGATCATACCACTCCAAATGCAAAGAATTCTCTCTTGATTTCAATCTCTTGAGAAGGGCAGTTTTGATTGTTTGCTATCGCATTAATCATTGAAATTAGTCAATTTCATTCCTTCCTTTTTAGACCAATCCAAAACATGCTTGCAAATTACATTTTCGAAAAATGATCGGGTTAAACGGACAATGTGTTGAGAAAGTACAAAAAAAAAAGATTAAAAAATTTGAATTGAATAATGTTATAATCTTACCCGCCTTAGCAACTTTTTTTTTCGAAACGATTGATGCTTAAGCCTCCACCTTTGAAAACGGTAGAAATTTTCGAAAATTTTGCGAGTTATGAACTTCTTTCTGAGGAAAGAAAATTACATCAAATAATCGATTCTCAATGTTTTTGTTGGTTTTATTTGATATTATGAGACCTGAACAAAGGGTCTCGTATGTGTTGATACACTAAGGCCAAAATATTCCCATCATTAGATTTGTGCCAAATAATGTAATTTTCGAAATACATATTGAAAATATTCGTTTTACCCGCTTTATGTCTAAAAACATCACGAGCAAATGGGATTATGAATTTTGTATTTGCTTCGAATCCAACCTTCTAATTTCTTTATTTTGTTATGAATTCAAATAAATTACAAATTGAAAAAATCATTTTTTTTATTATGCTATTAGACTGAAATACTTTTACATTTTTTTCGCTGACGGCATACAATACATTGCTATTACCATGCAGTATCTTTTTTAATCGCTCAGATTGAAGAAAACAAGAATAATTTCAGTTTAAGAATGAAGGGATCAACCTGTCTACACATTCATAATGTATCTTCTTTCTCACAGGTTTGCGGAGTGACCGGGCGCAACTACACCTACGGCAAACTGAGGGATCACTGTGCGGCCCTAGCTATCCGGCTGCAGCAACAGTGCAAGCTCCAGTTTGGGGACGTTCTTGCCATCTGTCTGCCGAATGTTCCCGAATTTCCGACCGCAGCCTTTGGGGCGATTGAAGCCGGACTCACCGTGACAACAATCAATCCAATCTACACTGCCGGTAAGCTTTTGTGTCATTTTTGTTTGAGACTACAAATGTAGGTAGGCCATACATTTTCAGGTTGAGGTGGTCGACAGATTGCGTACAATCACGCACTTTGCTAATTTGGTAGCTTTTTTTTTGTTCTGATGTCTTCTCTTCCCCCCTCTTATCGGTTATTGATGGTCATTCAAGGGGTTATCGTAATAAGGAAAACAGCAATTGTTGACCGAAAGCGTGCCCCAGAAGAGCGTTTCTGATAAGATAACTTTAGTAGGAAAAACGGCGACAAGTTGAATTGTAGGCAATATATCTGCTCTACTGTCTGCTGCCAGAGTTGAATGGCTAATTGTGAGTGGTTTTCGAATCTTGGATTTTTTGTTGGTAAATGTTGAAATTTTTTGATAAAGAGATAAAATCATTTTATTTTGTCGTCGATTTTTCGAAATTTAGATTGCAATTCTCCAGTACGTTCTTAGTTAGGAGAGTCATTTGACTTTGACTCAACAAAATGTTCGAGTTGATGGAAAAAAAGATTTTAAATTCATTAACTTTTCGATTAATGTTTAAAATAAAATACCACAAAATAGGATGAATCGTAAAAGTTTTCGGAACATGTTTGCCAAATTCAATTCATTCAAACCAAGATTTGCTTGATGATGTATTTTGAGCAAACGTGTATAAAATTTTGAGGTATTTTACCCGGAAGTAACGAAAAATACTGGTTTTTCATCAATAACTTTTTTCATCACTAGCTGATTGTTTTTTATGGTTGATTTTCTTAAAGCCTAAGTTGAGACAAATATTTCATCCGAAGACTGTAACTCGATTGGATTTGAAACAGAAAAGTTATTGCGGTTCAAAGATTGTATTTTGGTCGAAAATTGTCGTATAAAACGCAATGCGTAAAAAGTACTCATTGCGTGTTGGACAAAATTTGCGGCCTTTGAACCGCAATAACTTTTCTCTTTCAAATCTAATAGAGTTACAGTCTTCGAGTGAAATATTTGTCTCAACTTAGGCTTTAAGAAAATCAACCATAAAAAACAATCAGCTAGTGATGAAAAAAGTTATTGATGAAAAACCAGTATTTTTCGTTACTTCCGGGCAAAATACCTCAAAATTTTATACACGTTTGAGACTTATGCAACCCCTCCCTATGGTCAGATCTTCCTGAAACTTGACATGTGACCTTCTGGTAAGCTAATAAATAATTTTAACTTGGAGCGAGTGAGATTTATCATGTTTCATTCTTCCTATACTATGATAAGTGTACTGCGGTTCTTTAAATTATTAAAAACTCCAAAAATTTCAGTTATGGTACAGTAGCCTTAACTTCTTCAATTTTCAACCAATTTTGATAAATAACCACTTGAAATATTTGTTTGAAATTTACATTTAAGCGCAAAAGAAAATCAGATTTTTTAAATGCTACCATCGAGTCTAAAAGTTTCGTTGAAACAAAATTTTCTCTAAAAAAAATCGTTTTTTATAATTTTTTTCTCATAAGTCACTAATATCAGCAAAACTGTTGACCAAATGCAAAAACGGTGTGCAGATGATCGATAGAAAACTTATTCACCTTTAGTATGCAAAAGAGGGATTTCAAATTACTGTTATGCCGTCCGAGATATTTTAATATAAGTACAAGAACTTTTTTATTTTTTTCAAAATTTCATATTTGGAGCATAACTCAAAAACGGTTCTACTGAGATTTTTTTGTATTTCATTTTCGGATTTAGCGTCCGATTTTACATTAAAATGTTGGTCAGTTAATCGAGTTCACGATTTTTTTAAAATTTTTTAAATTAGTGTAATTAATGTTTATTCAGTAATTATCTGTTAAAAGATCATAAAATACTGTATTTATCTAAAAACCAGAATATTGCGCCTTAAAGTATGCAATGACTTAAGGGTAGTAGACAAACTTTTGGAATTCTCTTTGTCTGATACTTACAAACTGTGTAAAGAGAACTAATATAGCAAAACACAGTTAACGTACCTTTTATCTTCGGATTTTACTAGATTTTTGCCTAGGGTCATTAAGGATCAAGTCTCCTTCAGTAAAGGATCAAGTCTCCTGTAACTTAAATAATATCACAATTTTTTTAGTCTTACGAAGTTTATCTACGCGCTCATGTATCGTTCTAACTTTTGGAGCATACGAAATTGAAATTACACGCTATCGTGCAACGCAAAAGACGATGAGTTGCAAAATTTTTCCAAAAAGATATGATGAAAATAAGAAAAGGGTGATCATGTATCCTTATTCTCCCCTATACTTTTATCTCTGGATTTACATACCATTAGGCGCATAGTTCAGGAGAATATTGTGTTGGTATTATATAATATATGCTATCTTATCGTCGTTTTTGGTAAATTTAGACTTTAAAACTCGCCCAAAACGTTGAGTTATTGGCATAATAATACATTGCGACGATAAAACACAAATTTACTTGGATTTTGAATGAAAATGGTAGCTCGGAGTAGCGGAGTCTACTGTATTTGCAGTTTTTCCAAACAACATCTATGTTTCTGGTTTTTCTTTATATATTTTTCGCAATATAAAGTGAATTGAATTTATATTTATGTACCGTAAACTGTGGGAACTTTGATCAACATGATTTTTTTTGCAAATAATCTCAATATTTCAAAGAATAAGAAGAACAATCTGAATCTGGCTTTCATAGCTTTATTCAGTAACTCATAAAGATACTTCACAGAGGATATCTCGGAATTAAACCACCTTTATCTGATCGAACCAGCTTCAGACCTCTCGGAAAGTCATCGCAAGCGGCGCGCACTTGCTCCATCGGCATCTCGTCCCAGATTTTCGTGATAACTCGCTTGAATTGCTCCAATTTTGTTATTTTATAGTCGTTCAGCTTCGACATCATGTATCCCCACACGAAATAATCCAGTGGATTCAGATCCGGAGAAGACGGAGGTCATTCATTCTTCGAAATGAAATCGGTCAAGTTTTCCACACACCACGCCTGAACAATCTTTGCAATGTGGGACGCTGCGCCATCTGTCTGGAAGCAAGACTGACGTCTTATTTTGGAACCGGGAAACGTTCAGCTTGTCTGCAGGAGCTTGCTGGAGGCTCACACTCCAAACTCGATCATTTTGGCGATTGACTGTTTGCCCCAAAATGCACATCTCCTCGTCCGAAAAAATAATCTCGTCATCTGCGCGCCAAACCGAGCAGCGATAACAGCTGCCCTTAACTCTGCCATGGCTCACAACTCAATGTAAACAAACTGCACAGAAACGAAAATCTGCCACTTTGGGCAGCAATGTTAGCCCTTTCATTTGGCATATAGAAGGCACCAGAGAGATGCAACGTGTAGGCTACAGGCGACCCCAAAAAAGTGTGACAGGACTTTTTTGTCACCCTGTAGTTGGAGATTTTTTTATATTACTTGAAATGTAGTTTTAAAGTTTAAAATATTTGTTTTTTCAAAGACTCACAAACAAACACCTCTCCTGATAAAAAGATAGCATTTAGAAGCAAATGGGTTGTTTTAAATGAATGTTTAGCTTTTTTTAATTTTTTTATATGTATAGTTTTAGCGTTATTTTAATGCTCATGCTATGATAATTTTTGTGTTTTAAAAAAAAGGACATTTTCTATGAGAAAGCCTGTATAGAACAAAAGGCTAAAAACCCTATCAAATGGCTAAGTTTGAATAAAAAAAAGAACATAGGAACAGTGAGATCACTAGGGCATTGCATGAAGGAAAAATTTCATTTGTTTTTGAAGCCTAAAAATATTGAGAAATGGTAATAATTTTTGCCCCTAAATGTATGCAGCAACATTGTCCATCTGTTGATATTTGTTTTTGAAAGTAAACGTTGGAAAATTCAATTGAGTCCAAACAAAAATTAGCTGTTATTGATGTTTTAAGCCTTCAGTTCTAACTGGCATCAAACCAATAATTTTAAAGATGTTGGGATACGTTAAAACCATAGTGATCAAAATTATCCCGAAACATGAAATCTGGTGTTGTAACAAACATACAGTTATAGCCACTAATGTCGTTTGAATAATTTGCTATCAATAATCATGCTTTATATTCCTTACCTCAGTAAGTATTTTAAAACTTTTATGTGTTACAAAAAATCAACCCCTTCCAAAATATTCGAAAATGAATTAAAAAAGTGATCAATGTTCTCCCAGTTCACGGTACATTTACGGAACTGAAAACTGGTACTAAACGAAATATTTTTTCTATATTTATATGCACAACTTGACGTCACAACGTTTTCAAAACAATTTTTGGGTATATTGTATTTTACGGTTCATTGCGCACATTGAATAAAATTATAACCTCAAGGTTCAGAATTTTAATCGCTACAATTTGGAATGAAAAGTATTTTTATTGAACGAACTGTCATCGAAATATAAGCAATAGAAATCGTGACGTACAATCGCGCCACTTTTTCAACTTTTCTGATTTTTTTGCAAAACCGTTCATTTCTGCTCTTCTATTCTATAAAACTCTACGAACATTTCAAAAAAATTTCGATTAATTACAACCAACAAATCGCTGTTTTTATTTTTTTTTCTTCAAATGATTTCAATTTATTTTGAAAACGGTTTAGTTTTAAACGTCACAACGTGCCGTTTTTTTTAAACACGGTTTTGTTAAGCGTTGTGACGTCAGGAAATTTTATGTTCAGCAAAATGAAATGAATCAATGGATAATCATAAAATTAATGCTTAATTTTATAAAAAAAAAAAGCTTAGAGGCTCAAAAAATAATCTGATTTGGTGATGAAATAGATCCATTTATTTTCAAAAAAAAACTGAGTAAATAAGGTTTTCAACACTGCACTCATCAATTTTATTCGAAATTTTTTTATGCGATCACGAGGATATTATTTTATAAAACCAGTACAAGGAAAAACATTTTTATAAAAGCTTTTTAAAGTTTTTCTGATTTTTTTAAATATTTAATTGCAAAGGAAAGGAAAAATAAATGATTATTTCAAAAGCCTTTGAACTATTGAAAGTTTGTTAAAAGACACTAGAGTACTCAAATCAGCCGACTTATGAAAATCTTATAAGTTGCAAGCTTAAATTGATCCTTGGCCTAGCACAAAGTTCATTGCTAAATTTGCTTACGCAATGAGCCTGAAATGTTTATGCAATTATATGAAATTTTGTTTGGAACGAACATTTGAACCCAGTTTTTCACCAAGTTCCTAAGCCCTTAAGTCACTATCGGCCTATTTCTTTTTATTATAGTTTTTCACGAAGCTTAGATTATGACAAAAAGTTCATCCCAAGGTCCCATTTCAATGATTTTATGATAACTCCAATCGAAATGCGTTCTTCAGATGAATGTCAGATGAATAATGTCATAATTATAGCTTTAAAAACACTCAGATAAAAAGATGATCGGTTGATAAAGACCAAAAGTATTGGTGGAAAACTGTTTTTTATAATATAAAAAAATCACATAATCTCTACAAATTTCAGGTTTGTTGCGCGACCCCTTTCCGTAGTATAATCTGGGAAAAAGTTTTCATGGGACCTTGTGCGAGTCACGGCGTTTTAGACATAACGAATTCATTTTATGTGAAGCTATTTCTATTAATTATATTGAAAAGTCATTTCAAAAACAATCAATTTTGTTAACCAGCTCATTAAATTTTCACGAATTTTTGTAAGAAATTCAAGATAAATATTGGCCAAAGAATATACATTCTATAAAAAAAATAGGGATAATAATAATTCATACAAATTCTTTTAAAATATCTTTTGGGGTTTCATTTCTATGACAGTTTATTTATTCTTGAATCAAGTGTTCAACAAGCGCGTTTATGCGCAAAAAAAGTAAGTTTGCTAGTTTCGTTAAAAATTTGATAATTGAATCAATTTATTGAAGCGCATTATTATGTGCAAATGCATTGCATTCCTCTCAAAAAGTATGAAGAGACCCCCAATTTCCGACAATATGTAACTTTAAAATGTATCATCGATTGAAAAAAGAAGAACTTTCGTGACATCACAGTGCTTTAAAAAAAAAACCTTTATCGCCGATTCTAGAGCGTAAAACAGCAGTGATTTTTAGCAGTGATTCTTTATCTCATATCATGCTTAAAAGATGGTTTTTTACATAATTTTGCAATAATTTTTTTTTGGCATAACTAGATTTTTGACAAAGTTATGTTTCAAATATAAAAGAATTGTTTAAATAAATAAAATCTAAAAAGTACTGAAACTCAAGTTTCTTAGCCCCTGTGCTTTTGCAATTCTCAGAAAAATTGAAAAAAATTCTCATCTATAAAGTTTTTCGTAGAACAAAAATGGTTTGTTATCATAAAACTAAGCTTTTGTGAATTTTTCAGCAAAAAAAATCAACCCATTTGAGTCATTCAACCTCGTTCAAATTTTATCTAGAATGCAGCCGTTAGGTTCTTCCAACATAATTATTAATCCCAACAATTTTATTATTATTTCAGAGGAAATCAGTCGCCAGCTGGTGGACAGCAACACCAAGATTCTGTTCGGAACGGTAGCTAATTTCCCAGTATTGCAAGAAGCTATCAACCTGGCCAAAAAGCAGATTCCCATCGTCTGCATTCGCACGAGCAACGACGAAAGCATTCCGACTGGCGCAATCGACTTTGCAGAGCTCTCGAATCCTACAGGTAAGTATTTTATACTTAGAGTTTGATCCTTTTGATTGCTAACTTGTTTCCTGCAGGTGTCCATTTCAGTAACTTGAAAAGGCACGAAACCAACCCGGAGGATGTGGTGTTTCTTCCATACTCGTCCGGAACGACTGGTCTCCCGAAGGGCGTGGAGCTAACACACACTAACATTGTGGCCAACAGTGAAATGTTGGCTGTCAATACTGGCCTCGAACCCTTAATTCGACCAACGACAGATACGTTCCAGGATGTGCTCCCTTGTGTGTTACCGTTCTTCCACATCTACGGCCTAACGGTGACCATGGTGTCCAAGCTGCAACAAGGCTGTAAGCTTGTCACACTTCCCGGCTTCCGCCCGGATACTTTTTTGAACTCGTTGACGGAACACAAGGGCTCGGTTCTGCATTTGGTACCACCGATTGGTAAGAGTTGATTGCTGAGTGAGTACTTCGGCCTTCTGTAATCTATGTTTCTTTATTTTAGTTCTGTTTCTCAGTCACCATGATATGGTTCAGCCCGCGCATTTAGTTTCCCTGAGGAACATATTCTCCGGAGCGGCTCCTTTGGGAGCTCATGATGCTGAACGGTTGGTTGCCAAAGCACCGCAAGTGAACTTCGCCCAGGGTTACGGACTGACCGAAACAGCACCCGTAGTCCTGTGCGGATCGTTGGGTAGCAGTAACTATGCCTCGGTCGGTTCTCCACCACCGCGGACTCAGGCCAAAATTGTCGATGTGAACGACCCCACAAACACTGCTCTTGGACCCAATCAAAACGGTGAACTGTTGGTTAGAGGACCACAAATAATGAAGGGCTATCACAACAACAAAAAAGCTACTGATGACATTATGACCGAGGGTGGATGGTTGCGCACCGGAGATGTTGCACATTATGATGAAAACTTCCAGTTCTACATCACCGATCGACTGAAGGAGCTCATCAAGGTCAAAGGCTTCCAGGTGGCTCCGGCCGAACTCGAGGAAATCCTGCGTGATCACCCGGAAGTTGAAGATGCCGCTGTAGTGGGCCAGCCGCATCCCATCTCTGGCGAAGTACCGCGAGCTTTCGTCGTAGTTAAGAAAAGCTCCAAAACAACCGAAGATGATCTGAAGCAATTCGTTGCTAGCAAAGTGGCTGTGTATAAAAAGCTTGAAGGTGGAGTGACCTTCATCGACAGTATTCCCAAAAATCCCTCGGGTAAAATACTGCGACGAGTTCTGCGGGATGAATACTGCTCTTGAATAGAAGGTCGATATTAATTTAACACTCAAAAATAAAAATGAACATCATTCCTTTAAGCTCTGATGATTTGTCCTATCGATAAGCCCCTAGGCAGTAAAAGATTGTTGGAACGAAAATGCCAGGTGCAATCGGGCTCAAAATAATTTGTTTAGATTTCTTTACTGATGTTTTTTTCTACAGAACCAGTTATCATTTTTTTAAAGATACTAATTGAAAACAGTTATCCACTCTTCGACCTTCTTTTTACTACAAATGAAACGTTCGAAAGTAGCACATAGCAGTTTATATACAATTTGTAGTGCTTGCTTTTGGGTCCTAAAACGCTGAATTGCAATGTGAAAGTACAAAGTTGAACTCAGCAGTACATAACTCATTTATTTATTCCTGCAACTTCTTCTAAATTAACATCTACAACAAAGAATACTACTGTGAAGCATTACAAAGTGTTTATAAATTGTCAGTTTTGTTAAATATTCAAGATATTTTTCTAAGTAGCTTTAGAAGATTAAGATTCGTTACAAGATGATCTGAGTTTAGGAACATGGCTCCCGAAAACATGTATTGAACTTGTAACGAACTGTATCAAAATCAATCCTAGCAAGTATCCTAGCATTTGTGAATCAAGGTTGAGAGCTTTTGTTTTGTCAAATCGAACATGTAATATCAAAAGTAATACTTTCTGTTCCGAATCGTAATTTCATGTATTTAATATTTGATAAGTTCACTGAAAATTAGTGGTTTAGTTGGTAAATAATTACTGCTCGTGATTTTTTGGAAACGAAATAGCAAAAAAACTACTTATTAAAAAGATATTATAAAGAACCAGTTGTACTTTCAGTAGCGCAAACAGAAAATAAACTTTTTTATGATCGAAATTGAAAGTTTCCGACTTAGATCGTTATCCGAAATTATTCATCACAATTTAACAACTCTTACAGGCCAGTTAATCTTATTTTGTGAGATCTTGCGAGAAATCTACCCTGTACCTTTTGGTACCTGGTAAAGGGTCATCATATCCGGCAAGAATGTCTTCTCCTCGTGGTTATGCACAGGGAGGTGTACCATCATTCTCTTATATGTTGGGAGCCTACTTGGATGGTATCCTCGTAAAGGTCCCAAAGAAAGGAGACCTAACAGAGTGCGGTAACTGGCGTGGCATAACTTTGATCTGTACAACCCTCAAAGTACTCTGCAAAGTGATCCTGAACAGGATCCAGGAGAAAATCGACGCTACACTCCGACGGCAACAAGCTGGATTCCGATCCGGACGATCATGTGTGGACCACATCACAACGCTACGAATAATACTGGAACAAATCAACATCTGGGCTGCTCTTAGATGACGAGGGGTCCCAGAGAAACTAGTCCGTCTCATCGAAGCACAGTACGAGGCATTTTCGTGCAAGGTCTTGCACGACGGTGTCTTGTCCGAACCAATCCCGGTAACTGCTGGAGTGAGACAAGGATGTATTTTGTCACCGCTGCTTCTTCTCATCGTAATGGATGAGATCTTGACTGGATCGATTGACTGTAGACTAAACCGAGGATTGCCGTGGAATCCTTCAACCATGGAGCAACTGAACGACCTTTACCTGGCAGATGATATTGTTTTGCTCGCCCAAACACAAAAAGACATGCAGAGCAAACTCGACGACCTCACCGAAAGCTCCAAGGCAGCTGGTCTCCAAATCAATGTCGGAAAGACCAAGTCGATGGAAATCAATACAGAAAATCGTTCCAATTTCGTGGTAGCTGGACAACAGGTTGAGACAGTAGAGTGCTTCCAGTATCTTGGTAGCCAGATTACGCCTGATGGTGGTACCAAGAAGGACATCGAAACCCGGATCAGAAAAGCCCGATTTGTGTTTGCGAGTCTCCGAAACATCTGGCGGTCACGCCAGATCTCTCTACGAACTAAGATCCGAATCTTCAACTCAAACGTCAAATCCGTATTGCTGTATGTACATATGCGGTGACGACGCGAAAACTGCAAGTTTTTGTGAATCACTGCCTGCGGAACATCATCCGCGCTTGGTGGCCTGGCAACTGGTTCTCAAACGTTGAACTTCATCGCCGGTGTCATCAAAAGGCGCTAGAAATCGAGATTCGGGAACGTAAGTGGAGATGGATTGGGCACACGCTGCGAAGAGATGAAAACGAGATTTGCAGAGAGGCGCTTGACTGGAATCCAGATGGGCATCGAAGAAGAGGCAGGCCCAAAAGCTCGTGGCGGCAAAGTCTAGCCGCTGAAATCCGCACAGTTGACGAGAACCTCGGCTGGCAGCAAGTGTGGTGGTTTCGAGAACTTTTATTAAAAACCAAGCAATCGATTGAAATGAGGGTAGCTAACTGTCATTCAATAAAGCAAGTCGTATAATAAAATTAGTCCGTTCAAGCCGGGTTTCATTTCAAGATTTCTAGATTACAACATTGGCGACGAGTCGAACCCACACGGACAGAGAACAATTTTTCTTCGATCTGGCTAATGAAGAAAGGGTGAATCCGGTGCGAGTTAAGTATGCATATGGTGCGGTTCAAAATACGAACATGTAGACCATAATCGTGGTAAGTTAAAATGTCAATACAGAACAGTTATTTAAAAAAAAAAAAGTCTCAAAGGAGACTTAAAAAACTCAGCGTTTAACCTCAAAGGAGATAATCTATAGCCTCAAAGGAGGGCATAAAAGTCTCAAAGAAGACGTAAAAAAGGTCTGAAAGGAGACGAAAAGGTAGTCTCAAATTGGAGATTTATGAGAATCTTAAAATTCCAAGTAGAACTTTTCTTTGAAAGCTGGCAAATAAAAAATTGTAATTATTATTTTTAATCAACAACTTTTGTATCTATAGCAACCTGTTTATTTCATGAAAGCACGTGTCCAAATCATGATGGCTCTAGTATGGTGATCTCATATGCCAAATCGCCATTCCGCCATATTGAAAAAAGTTTTGACAGCTGGCTGTAGTGTTTACAAAAAAAGGGGTCCAGGGATGCCAGGTGTTAGAGATAAAAAATCAGATGGCAAAAAAGTGTGTATGTGCACAAGCCAATCGTAAACGAAAGATCAAAAGATTAAAAACCATACTGGGCTTTAGTTTATTTTATTATATTTAAATTGAGTTTTCGGAAAAAAAGCAATGATATGAGTATATTCAATGAATTAATTTGTATTCTAAACACTTTTTTATAATAAAATTACAATACAGTTCGGTCAATCCGTATGTTCCGAGAAAGAAAAACTTTTCATTGACCGTTATGATAGAAAGGATCTTAAAGGGTGAAACAAACAACCAAAACCCGAAACCGGATGTTGCTTGTTCCTTATTCTTGTTACCTTATCCAAAGAGCTATTTTGTTTCCCTCCAATCGAAAAGTGTTGGATGAAAATAAAAGTAAATCGGTTCTGCTATTGATAATTTTCATGATTAAA
Organism: Uranotaenia lowii; assembly: GCF_029784155.1. Classification (NCBI taxonomy): domain Eukaryota; kingdom Metazoa; phylum Arthropoda; class Insecta; order Diptera; family Culicidae; genus Uranotaenia; species Uranotaenia lowii. The sequence goes on along the minus strand of NC_073693.1, from coordinate 185,737,824 downwards.
TGATAAACGATTTTATGGTTCGAATTTTTTTTTTTCAAATAACTGTTGCATCATGTAAATACTGCTTAAGCCTTTTTCAATATTAACATATTCAGTTAATCTACCTTCACCACCACCCACGAGCAACGCTGAGCTGGAGCTTTGCTGCACTTGAGGATGACTAGCAATTGAACAGCATCACCTGCAGAATCCTTCAGGGACTCAATACATTCCGGACAATCAACAGTCTGCAGTGGATCGAACTGATTCCCCAACCCACTCATCGTACTTATCGTCATGCTGCTCAGGCGCCTAACGTTGCGCCTATTTTCCTATTTCAGCTCATCGGTCCCATCATTCAAAAGTGCCAAAAACTTCATCTGATTTTCCCAAATGCTACCCATCAGATCCGGATTACTCGATTGGATCTTCTGGAGCAGCGATGGCAACAGACGGGGGTCCTCCTGAAGCAGCTTTTTCATCTCGATGAAGATCGGATGTTCCTGCAGGAGGGCGCTTCTCGGACGATGGAATGTAACGCCTCGCCATGTTACCATCCGATTCGATGACTTTCTGCTGCTTCTAGATAGCTCTTGAAAGAAAAAAGTGTTGAATAAGCATAAATTTGTCATAAGTAATGCAAAATTAATGTTATTCACCGCTACCGACAAAGCTGGCACCGTCGTTTATAGGTCCAGCTTCTTCCAGCTTTGCTTACCAGCCCGGAGCTCAGCCGGAAGATTTTGTTTCGATTCTATGAATTATATTTGCAAAAATCAAGGCGAAATCTTTGTCTAAGCAATAGCTTGGTGATTGGCAAAACTTCGTGTTTTACAAAAAATCAGAGCACCTGGCATCCCAGCCAGCCAGCAGCCAGCCGAACAGCCAGCTGTCAAATTTCGGCTCCTCCTCCGCATCCAACCCTCGTCTACTTTTTGCCAAAGAGAGACCACCATATCTAGAGGCATCATGGTCCAAATGGCGGTCTTCTCAGATGATGCGGATTGGTTTCTTGAAGGATTTGGTAACTGTCCTGAAGACAAATTATTGATAATATACTCGTTCTTCTTTTAGCTTAAAATGATTCGATAGGAATATCAGCAGGGGCGGTCCTAGAGTCGGCTCTTGGGGCGGGGGGGGGGGGGGGGAAGGGGGGGATTTTCAAATTTTCAAAAATCAGTCAATAAAAAGGAACGTTAACACTAAACATACCGACACTTTGTATATACCTATTCATACCGCGAGCGGTCAAATGACGGCAAACACCGTTTTCGCTAAAACTCCCTTGTTTCTCAACCGATTTCTACCAAATTTATAGTTTTGAAAAGCTTGTAATTCGACTCAAATATGTTTCTCAGACAATTTTCAGCTACAATCAATAACTTTAAAGTTATTTACAGTACAAGAAAAATTTTATGAAAAAACATGCTTCAGGACAAAGGTTGTAAATCAGTTATTAAGTGCTCGAAAAAAATTTCACTTAGTGCCTGAAAAAGCTGAAGTTAAAAGCTCTATGTTGCACATATGGAATTTTTTTTTTTAAATTTTCTAAGATCATGGCCACAAAAAATGTAAAAAAGTTGTGTAAAACCCGTACTTTTCAATCAATCAACTGCCAAAGCTGTTCCTGTTACAGTAGAAAATTTTGAAAAAGTGAATTGAAAAGTAGACGTAATTTGTCACATTTTGGCATCTTTAGATTTTTAAAATACTAAATACATAATTTTTGACGGCTTTTCAAAGGTAGTTGTTTTGCGAACTTTTTATGAATCTGGATTTTCTGAGACAATCCCTACACCTAAATTCAGCTTTGCACTGGATTTTGAGTACGTTAACGTATAGTTTAGGCAATAAAACTATATGCAAAAGAAAGCAAATTTCATGCCGGTTCTAGTGATGTAACTGCATTGGCGGTGCAATGCTTTACAAAAATACAATAAATATATTTCTGAAAGTGAAACCAGAAAATTTGAGCGAATGCTCGTTTGTTTTTTCGTTTCCTTTCACCCGTATTCGTGTGCAAAATAGCTTTGAGATATTACCACCCACTGCGCCCCTCTGCCAAGCAAGAATTTGTGCTGACTTCTCAAAATTCAGAAACTAGTTCACTGTTTTATTTATCATATTTTTGCCAAGCATTGCACCGCCAATGCAGTTACACCACTAGAACCGGTATGAAATTTGCTTTCTTTTGCATATAGTTTTATTGCCTAAACCTTACGTTAACGTACTCAAAATCCAGTGCAAAGCTGAGCTTAGGTGTTGGAATTGTCTTAGAAAATCCAAATTGATAAAAAGTTCGAAAAACGGCTACCTTTGAAAAGCCGTCATAACTTATGTACTTCGTATTTCAAAAATCTAAAGATGCCAAAATGTGACAAATTACGTCTACTTTTCAATTCACTTTTTCAAAATTTTCTACTGTAACAGGAACAGCTTTGGCGGTTGATTGATTGAAAAGTACGGGTTTTACACAACTTTTTTACATTTTTTGTGGCCATGATCTTAGAAAATTTTTTAAAAAAATTTCCATATGTGCAACATAGAGCTTCTAACTTCAGCTTTCTCAGGCACTAAGTGAAATTTTTTTCGAGCTCTTAATAACTGATTTACAAAATTTTTCCTGAAGCATGTTTTTTCATAAAATTTTTCTTGTACTGTAAATAACTTTAAAGTTATTGATTGTAGCTGAAAATTGTCTGAGAAACATATTTGAGTCGAATTACAAGCTTTTCAAAACTATAAATTTGGTAGAAATCGGTTGAGAAACAAGGGAGTTTTAGCGAAAACGGTGTTTGCCGTCATTTGACCGCTCGCGGTATGAATAGGTATACCACATACGTTATTCGAAAACCGTAACACTTAAAAAAAAATTAAAAACGCAAAAATACTTGCATTTTAAAAACAAAAATAGTCCTGTCGTTAAATTTGCGAAAAAACAATTATATAAGGCGTAATCATCGTTTAAAGTTCAAAAACCGTCATTTGACCGCCTCCGGTACGTTTAGTGTTAATATCTGGTGAAAAAACAATCATTTGAGTGAGAAGGAGAAGCGAGGGGTTGCGGGTGGGATGTTAACTCTTTATAAAAAAAACCAGCAAATCTATAATAACTGCGAAAAAATGTTGATTTTTTTTTATTTGTAGGTACAGTACCGTTCATAATTGTATAGAAATTGGAAGCACGCGCACTGTCACTTCGACTTTGAACTTCCATAACTTTTGACTCTGATGATATTTTTTGATCAAATTTTATGTGTTAGATAGATCAACTATCACACTATTATATTACAAAATTTGAGCTTTCTGGAGTTTGTGTGGTCTGAGGTACAGTCATTCTACGAAAATCGGACTTTTTGGACTTTTCTCATTCTAACTGTAATATCTCAGAAACTACGCTACATTTTTTATTGAAATTTGCAGAGTGATTGTTGAAATGTAAAGCTATCATGTCTGAAGTTTTTGAAAAGTTTTATCGATGGGATCAAAAGTTACGGGAGGTACAATTTTCCAGGCATGAACCTATAAATGCGATTTCTATAGAATTTTGGACGATTGTTTTCATAGGAAACTCCTATTTTATGTTTAACAACCAGTAAATCTATTTCAACCAAAAAATCAAAACAATGTTGCGAGATTCTGATTTCAAAACACAAATAGATCTTTAATTTCATTTTTTCATTTCATCATTGCTTTTGCCAGACATTTTTTGACTGATTTGTGGATGGAAACGATTATGTTCTCATAAAACGTCCAAAATTCTATAGAAATCGCATTTTTAGGTTCATGCCTGAAAAATTGTACCTCCCGTAACTTTTGATCTCATCAATAAAACTTTCCAAAAACTTCAGACATGCTAGCTTTATATTTCAACAATCACTCTGCAAAATTTCAACAAAAAATGTAGTGTAGTTCCTGAGATATTGCAGTATGAATGAGAAAAGTCCAAAAAGTCCGATTTTCGTAGAATGACTGTATCTCAGGCCACACAAACTCCAGAAAGCTCAAATTTTGTAATATAATAGTGAGATAGTTGATCTATCTAACGCAGAAAATTTGATCAAAAAATATCATCAGAGTCAAAAGTTATGGAAGTTCAAAGTCGAAGTGACAGTGCGCGTGCTTCCAATTTCTATACAATTATGAACGGTACTGTATATCTTGAATTTTGGAATTGTCACTTTAAGAGCTCTTTAAAAAATTTCTCGTTATAAATGTAATTTTTTCAATGAAAATGATACACACGTTATTGAGAGTTGAACACGTAAAAAAAATCAAGTTATATTCAATTTATTCCTGAGCTTCTTAATATTAGCGCTCTGGTATTTTATAATTTATCGGAAGTATTTTACTTTTCACCGATAAGCCCGATAAACATTGGGGTATTTTACTGAATCGTGATTTGGAAATTTAGTATTATTATTTTCAAATTTGGAAACACAATATATAAAATCAATACTTTAAATATAAATTAGGTGGAAAAAACCGAATATCAAAATCAGTTTCTAAATTCTGGAACCGAATTTCATTTGATTTGCTCTAGAAATTAAAGTTTTCATTCAAAATTTTCAATTTTAATTGTATTACAACAAATAAATTACAAAGAAAAGTGATTAATCTTTGTTCACCTTCACATAAATACTAATTTTTTGAATAATTTTTAATTATAAAGACAATTATGAAATGAACGGTTCATTTTGAATGTTAATTCTCTTCTTTAGTGAACAGTCTCAATAATTTGCAAGTGAAATAGCCAAGCTTTCAGATTAAGAATATCAAACCTTAAGCTAAATTTTAAATAAAAAAATTTCAATATTATTGTGTAGATGAGCTGAGAGCAGTATCGGTGACATATTTGCTGTAGATCTAGAAATCCAGGAGTGTTGGTTAAAAATCACTAAAAGATCTTCTGACTGTTTTGCATGATAGAATGCCTTGTTGCCGAAAAAATAGTGAAATGATAAGGAGATAGTTTTAATTCATAAGGGAAAAAATAAAACCGTGGCAAACTGATTTTGGAAGATTTTAGCGTCTCAAACTCGATTTTTTTGTCTGTTTTTCCCTTCTTATTTTCTGGCATTGAGTAATTTTAAAACTTAGCAGTTCAGAGTGAAATCGATCAATGATAATTGATGAAGTAACTAACCTGAACAACAAAAAATATGTTAAATCTTCTCATTATCCTTTATTCATTCAACGATGCTGGGAAGAATGCTAAAAAGTAACAAATTCCCGAAAAAAAACAGTACAGATTTCGTCTAGATAATCTTCGTATTTTACAAAATGGGGAAAGATACTTACTTCTATAATTTTTTCTCATGGTAAATTACTCACAGTCTTTATGAAAATTTATCATTAAGTGAATACCTTTTTTTCTAAATTTTTTTGATATTTTACACTTTTGCTAAAAAGTGCACAAATTTCTCCAATGAGCCTTGTATTTTCAAAATTTATACCAGAAAAAAGAGCTGTTAAAATAATACAAATTTGTATTTAGAGCCCCTAAATAAGTTGAAATCAGTTTTCAAATTCTTTGCACTTCGAAAAATGTGAATTTTGTTTTCTTGTGTTATAATTTTGAATGCAGATTTTCGGTTCTAAATAGATATGAATTTGAATCTCTATCTCCAACACCAATTCCTGAAACAGCTAATATAAATACTTTTTTGTTCCTTTTTGGAACTAAAAACTCATAGGAAACGCAAAAGTCATAAAACGTTATCTCTTTCTTCGATTTATTGTTGCTGAAATCTCTTGATAGGATTTAAAAAAATTTAAACTCTTACTATGAATATTTTATATTCGATTTCTGTTTGGCAGTACTTGTATTTTTTTTCACAGTCATCCATAATATGAATGTTTGATGTGATACATTTCAAACAGAATTAAATAAAATCAGATCTAAAATTTAAATTTTTGTTTTTGAATTTCATTATATAGGTTATTAATTTTAAGTTTATAATCCATATTTGAATGGTGGATTAATTGAAGGTGAAAAATTCTCGCGAAAGAGAATCATTACTGTGATTCAGAACCTGATTTTTTATTCTGCAATTGATGGCAATACATGTATGATGAAAGCAGAAGATATATTTCAAGTATTTTAGTGTTTTAACCATTTTCACCCCCCTATATGACTTTTCCAAATTTTTCATTTCATTAAAATTCAAAACAAAATCAAGAATTCAGAAGCTCTGAATACTAAAATTTGTTACGATTTGCTCGTGTTAATTGAGGCATATGAGGGAGATTAGTGACAATTTAAAAAAAAGTTGTCCCTACATTTTATAAATAGCAATTTCCAAATCAACACTCAACAACACACTTTTGTTGAGTAACTTATTAACAAAAGTTATTTTAGTATAATTCAGTCCAGGGAATCCTAAGTTACAGCTGCTTGAGTTGGGTGGAATTTTAAAAATTGGAAAGCACATCTACTAAGAAAAGTTTCAACTTTTATAAAAATTCGAGCTTTTGCGGGTATTTTGTAACCGATTTTTGCTCACCCCGATTTGCCTGTCGTTAGAGAAGAACAACTTGTAACGGGTACATCAAATCGAAACAATTTATTCATAATTTGCTAAATATACTTAAACCAATTGAAGAATTCATTCATTTTAATTACTTAAATAAATAAGCCTTATCTTAATGTAACAATAATTTATATTAATATTCAAATACATATGCCAATAGAAATTTCGCCGTAATTAAAATAATTAAAGACAAGAACGAAACAAACACCCATTACCATATGAAGCACCACCCCAAATGAACAATCATCAATCATTAACACATCTGAGTGACCGACACAATTCTGGCGGCAAGCACGTGACTCTAGATGCTATCTTCTGTAGGCCACCGACCACTTTCTTATTTTGGCGTCAGGTGAATGACCTCTTTCGGGGGCTTTTGTGCACTTATTTTGGCAGAGCAAAAGTTGGGCCTCTATTTTCGGGTTCAGAAGGGGAAGACGAGGACTACTCGAAGAATTCGCGAATTGGGATTTAATTGTTTGACTTCGCGATTAGACTCGTTCGTATCGGGTAGTTCCGGTTGCGAAGTCAAGCTAGATCAGGTCGATCAGCGGACGATTGAGACTCCAAGCTCACTTACGTCCGGTGATTAGTAGAGTCAGGATCAATTAGTGTTCTTTTACTTAGGTTCGACAGTCGGTGTCAGGAAAACTAAAGGGCAGCTTAGGGAAGTGCAGTGCAAAAAGTGGTGCATTTGACTAATAGCCACAGATACGCACACCCGCCGCAGCTTCCATCATAGAGGAAGGACACCGGGCCGGTCGCGAACCACCGCGGGGTCCCGCAACAACAACTCCCGCCAGTTTCGCCACCACCACCCAGCCACATTGAAACGCGGCGCCACAGCCGTTTGCATCACGAGGGGCCGACAGCAAGCGGGTTGGCAGCTGACAGACGTACCAACATTCGCCGAACGTTTCACCCAGCCAAACCGAAACCGAATTCGACCAAGCTTCCAGCGGGCCACACTGCATAGCTGCGCAAATGCTATGCGGTGACCGGCCGAACAAAAAAGGTTCTAATCGCCCCGTCTTAGCTACCTGCATAGCCCTCGACCAGCAAACATCCGCCGGGAGAGCGATAGGTAGCCGCAAAGGAGCGACTGAACGTGACGAGACAAACATAAAGTCCCGCCAACAGCTAGCAGTTCGACTTTTACCGTCTCTTTTAAGCCGGATAAATAAAGTGTTTTTCACACTTTCTGGCGGAAAAATCAAGTTTTTCGGACTGGCGAGCCGACGAAAGTAGCCTTTTCACCACCCACGAGGTGGAAAAATCGAAAAAGTAAATGGAAATCGAATGATTTTCCAAAGCAAAATCGCTAAGTAATTTAGCAACAACCAAGCATCTCCACCAAAAATGCACTGCTAGATAGAAATTCGAATAGAGGGAAAATAGTTTAGGCCTAAACAGTATCATGTAAACACAACACGACACACATGAAAATACAATAAAACGAACTAATTATTGTAAGCGAAATGCGAATTTTTTAACTATGATAGTCTGATTGGGATAACTGGAAAGGGAGTCACACGCTGTTTGTTGTTCGAGATTTATTTTCGTTTCTTTGCTGCGGGGATTGGCCGCGAATCCAATCGATTTCTGTCTCTGTTGATCCAGGTAAGGGGTTTGGTCTCGTCCGGTGATTAGCGCCCCTAGCTTGCTTTCGTAACGAACAGCTAACTCTCTTTTCCACGGATTTCTCCCGGGTTTTGTCTCGACTTCGGGGCGGCCCTTAAGGGTCGAAGTACGGATCCCTCTTTAGAGTCCCTTCCGCTTCTTTCCCAAAATCGGGAATCAAAAGGAACTCGCGACCGAGTCTCATCAGCTGGGCAAGATAAGAAAGGGTAGGTGGTCTTCCAAACGGAAGTGGCGCTTAAGCCACCTACTTAAAACCGGAAGCGTGTCGGGCCTCTCGTTATATTTGGCGCCCAACAATACAAGGCATTTTTGTGAATTTGAAGTCACGTAATATTGGAATCAAATTACATTTGTAAAGTATCTTAAAGTAGTCGTGAATCGACGCATTTACTCTCTTCATAGAAATTGGGTTGCTTCAAAAAAGATTTTCGGATATTGCTATTACATTGAAAAATTTTGCATTCATTTGGGTTATTAAAAGTTTTATTATCTCGTTCGTAAAAATACATATTGAATCCATTTTATATTGTTATTGCTAGATAAGGCCTAAAATTAATTTGTATTTCTTTTCTCACCATATACTATTTATTATCTTTTTTTGTTTATAATTATACACATAGTAGTCGGAACTCTAGTACATTTTTTTTCTTCTCCATAAGTTCGTTATTTTTTTTATTTTTACCCGATTATTAAAAACATTTTCTTTCAATTACAATTTGAATTCATATTTAGTTATATTGGTTTAAAATATCTATTCGTTCTCATAAGTTGTTTCGCCTTCATTTAATAATTTCCGCCGTAATATCTCTCGTCCTCACATTTCTCGATCAGCATACGTCACCGGAACGGTTGTTCCGAAAACCTTTTGAAGATGATCCGTTATTTCCCAAGACCGGAAGATCTAAACGAGGAAGAAGTAAACTATGAATTAGTCATTAGGAATCAAGCAGAGTCGGTGATGAGATTAGATTTGTGCGGCAAGCAAAGGCGTTTGCGAAAATTATTTCATGATGATAGAAAAGAAAAAACAGACTACGCTTCTGGGGTAAATATTACCGATGAGGCACCCCACATAGAGGGGAGGATTGAAAATCTAAAAAAATCTTTAGACAAGAAAGTCGAAGCTAAATATGAATCGAGGGTCCTACATTATTGGATGAGAGTGAATCGTTCAGTTACCCTGAACGAGGAACAGGATTCAATGAAATCTAGTCTTCTGGACAAAATAGAGAAATTGATATCCGTTTACAGATTAGGAAGCAACTCGGTAGAAAAAGAACAAGAGAAAGGACAGGAGGAAACCGAGGGGGCAACAGGTCCACTTAATAAAGAATCGATGACGAAAGCGTGGAGGCCTCGGGAACAACATCAGGTTGAGCATCCTTGGGAACTCAAACAACACCATGACTTAGGGCCAAAAGATCACATCAACACCAGAACAGGTACCAAGAAAAAACTCATAGAGCAACCAGGAGGGGAAATACTAACACGTCAAGAATTCGACCAGATGTGGCAGGTAAATAGTAGGAAACTGCAAGAATCATTCGAGCGGGAAGTACACTCCTTAAAGAAAAGTCTTGAGGAGAAAGACGAGCTTATTTCTCATTTGTACAAAGCAAATGCAGAGAAAGCTCATCGAAGCGCACATAAAACCCGCCAACCAAATCATGGGTCAGGGTCAGAATCCGAAAGTGAAACTTTTGGGGTACATAAAAGGCCATTGAACAGACCGGGGGTCAGAAGTCAATCGTCAGACAGTTCTTTGGATAGGAACAGCGCTAGAAACTACCGAACTCCTTTCCAACAAACCAGACGTAGTTTAGAGTCGTCAGGATCCGCTTTGCTCAGAGACGAGCATGCCTACTCCGCGTACAGATACCGCCGAGAACATATTGGTAGGGTCGAAAAGTGGAAGCTTCGTTTCAACGGAGATGCGAAAGCGATGTCTGTCGAAAATTTCTTATACAAAATCAATAAACTAGCAGAACGAGAGGGCGTTCCAAAGCAGTCGGTTCTCAGGGACATCCATATGCTGTTGGAAGGCACAGCAGCAGACTGGTTTTTCACCTATGTGGATGATCTGAACACATGGGAGGTTTTCCAACAGAAAATAACTCACCGTTTTGGTAATCCAAATATGGATAAAGGAATTAAAGATAAAATTCAAGATCGGAAACAACTTAGAGGGGAGACTTTCGTGGCTTTCGTTTCAGAAATCGAGAAGTTGGAACGGATGCTATCCCGACCACTCTCGAGGAGGGAAAAATTTGAGACAATCTGGAAAAACATGCGTCCGCAGTACCTTTCCAGACTTTCGACTATTCGAGTCAAGGATCTAGATCATCTGATGATCTTGAACCATCGAATAGACGCTACCAATCTCCAACTCCAAAGCCATATATCGGAACACCCTAACCGTAGATGGGTCAACAACATTGAAGTAGACGATTTCGACGATTATGAGTATCTGTCAGGCGAACCCTTGACGGTGAACGCAATTCGAGGACCATCTACACAAACACCTACTTACGGAACAAATCAAACGTACAGGGAAAATATGCCAAATCGTTCAAATTTCAGAAACCAGCAAACTCCGCAACATCAGAACAACACTCCGAAACAGGATACAAATCCCCAAAATCAAAGGCAACATTTTAGAAACACTCCATTCAATACGCCTACAGGCAGTCGGGTAGACGATCATACCAGTAATCCACAGTATGTAGATCGAAGGCCTAACGGACGCAGTGAAGAACGACCAGCTCATTCCGCGGGTTGTTGGAACTGTAAAGGCGAGGATCATACCTGGAGACAGTGTACGAGGCCGCGAGTCATATTTTGTTTTGGATGCGGGAATCTGGGAAGAACATTGAGAACGTGTGAGAGATGCCCAAGGACATCACAGACTCGCACAGTCAATAACATCCAGGGAAACGAGTAGAAGGGTGTGAGCGGGGGATAGCTAACACTCTGCAACCGAAAAGCGTTCCCACTAATCTCAATCCAAGAAACTACGACCCTTTTTCACAAATTTACCATATCAGAATAAATTCAAAAAAATGCCCTCACATCAAAATAAAAGTTTTCGATACTGAAATTGAAGCTCTCCTGGACTCGGGTGCAGGAATCAGTATTTTAAACTCGGTTGAACTTGTAGAAAAATACGGCCTTAAGGTTCAACCAGCGAACTATCAAGTATCCACGGCAGACGGGACTAAATATAAATGTCTGGGCTACATTAACATACCTTTCTCATACAAAGGCCACACAAAAGTTGTGCCCACGATTATCGTTCCGGAAATCTCCAGGAAACTGATCCTAGGGGCAGACTTTTGGGATTCGTTCAAAATTAGACCGATGATCGACTTAGGACACGGTCTCGAAGAGTTAGAAATTACAGAGGAACAGGCAGAACCACTTTGCTTTGCGATTGAACCAATTCACAACCTTCCAAAAATAGAGGATCAGGAAGAAGACGATACCTTAGACATACCGATTTATGAGGGACCAACAGATTCGACACCGGACCCAGAGGGAATTGAAACCGAACACGAACTATCTTTCGAGGACAGAAAACGACTCACGAGTATCATCAAAAACTTCGAGTTAACATCAACAGGAAATCTAGGAAAAACCCACCTGATAGAGCATGAGATAATTTTAAAAGAGGGGGCAGTTCTAAAAAATCCGCCTATGTACCGATGCTCGCCTTACATGCAGGATGCGATCAAAGCGGAAGTGGAGAGGTTTAAAAAATTAGATGCTATTGAAGAATGTTTTAGCGAGTGGACCAATCCGTTGGTACCAGTCCTAAAAAAGAACGGGAAGGTGAGGGTATGCCTTGACTCTCGGAAGCTTAACAAGTTGACCGTTAAGGACTCCTTTCCTATGAGGAATATGCAGGACATCTTCTGCCGTCTAGGGAAAGCCAAGTTCTTTTCGGTGATTGATCTAAAGGATGCCTACTTCCAAATCCCGTTGAAAGAGAGCAGTAGGAATTTCACCGCCTTCCGAACGCCCGAAGGGGTCTGGAGATTCAAGGTTCTCCCATTCGGAATCCAAAACGCATCCTTTAGCATGCAGCGGCTTATGGCGAGGGCATTAGGTTTCGACTTGGAACCTAACGTCTTCGTCTACCTCGATGACATAGTCATTGCTTCTAGTACGTTCGAAGAACATTTAAAGTTGTTGGAAGAAGTTGCAAAAAGGCTAAGATTCGCGAAACTAACAATTTCATTAGAGAAATCTAGATTCTGCAGAAAACAAGTAGTATATCTAGGTTACTTGCTGAACGAGTCAGGAGTGGCCATAGACACTACTCGCATACAACCAATTCTCGACTACGCGCAACCGAAAAATCAAGAGGACATAAGACGACTTTTAGGATTAGCAGGATTTTACCAAAAATTTATAAAAAATTATAGCAAAATCACTGCACCTATCACCGATCTCCTTTCGAAAGAACACAAAAAGATGACATGGACGAAAGAAGCTGAAGAAGCTTTCAGGGAGCTTAAATCCGTTTTAACATCGGCACCGATTCTAGGGAATCCAGACTTTTCGAAAATCTTCACTATAGAGTCTGATGCGTCCGATAGAGCGGTAGGGGCAGCACTGGTCCAGGAACAAGAGGGATCAACAAGAATTATTTCATATTTTAGTAAAAAACTAAACCGCACACAAAGGCGTTACTCCGCTGTGGAGAAAGAATGCCTTGGGGTGTTATTAGCCATTCAGCATTTCCGCCATTACGTGGAGGGCGTGAAATTTCGGGTTATAACGGACGCTAGGAGCCTTTTATGGCTGTTCAATATGGGTACCGAAACCGGTAATGCCAAATTGCTCCGTTGGGCATTGAGAATTCAGGCCTATGATTTCGACCTGGAATACCGAAAGGGCAAAGCCAACATTACCGCCGACTGTCTTTCGAGATCAATACCAATAGAGTGTATTTCGATAACAGCAATAGACGTTGAACAGGATCAGCTAATGGAACAAATTCGTTTACACCCAAGCAGATACCCAAACTACCGAATTATAGACGGAATTCTCTATCGTTACGTAACGACCAAGTCCAAACTTCAAGACCCTAGATTCGATTGGAAATGTGTCCCTAAAACCGCGGAAATAACTGGAATCATCAAGCTTATACACGAAAAGGCGCATTTCGGCATCGAGAAAACTCTCGCCGCAGTGAAGGAAAAATTCTACTGGGCCAACATGAATAACGACGTAAAAAAATTCTGCCGAGAATGCCTAACCTGCCAGGTGAGCAAGTCAGGCAACTTGAATATAACACCGCCAATGGGATCGCAAAAGCCAGCAGAGCACCCTTGGCAATTCGTTACGTTAGACTACATTGGTCCTCTACCACCCTCAGGGAAAAACCGCAACACCTGCCTTCTGGTGGCTACGGACGTCTTCACGAAATTTGTCATGGTACAACCGTTCAGGGAAGCCAAAGCCCATTCGTTAGTCGAATTCGTCGAAAACAACATTTTTCATTTGTTTGGAGTACCCGAAATTGTGCTAACTGACAACGGCTCACAATTTATTTCCATATCCTTCAAAACATTACTGGACACCTACAACGTATCACACTGGCTCACGCCAGCGTACCATCCACAGGTAAACAATACCGAAAGGGTCAACCGAGTGATCGTGACGGCGATTCGAGCAACGTTAAAAAAAGCACACTCCCATTGGGCGGACAACTTGCAATCTATTGCCAGCGCGATCCGCGACGCGGTTCACGTTTCCACGAAATACAGTCCATATTTCATCATGTTCGGTAGGAACAGGATTTCGGACGGAAGTGAATACGCCACGATGAGAGAAATGCAACAAGCACCAGAAACAAATCCGAAATCACAGGCGGAGAGAACAGACTCGCTATTCCAGCAGGTGAGAGAAAATTTAAAACACGCCTACGACAAACACGCAAAGACATACAATCTCCGTTCTAACACCAACTATCCGAAGTACGAAGTGGGAGAAAATGTCTTAAAGCACACATTCGACCTTTCAGATAAAGGCAAAGGTTTTTGCAAAAAACTAGCTCCGAAATACGAGCAGGCGGTTATAAGAAAAGTACTTGGAACAAACACCTACGAACTTGAGGATGACAGTGGAAAGCGCCTCGGAGTGTTCCACAGTACAAACCTTAAACGCCTACACACAAACAACAACAAAACCTAACATAATGATATTTTTTCAGCTATGCATCTTTTAAGAGACCAGTAACAAAAAAACAAACCGATCCAGGGAACATTTTCAGTTTCGAAGGACTCGCGAGGATAGACTGGGTTCGATCCGAGCTGAGGGAACCGAAACAATTTTCAAAATAAGAGTTTGTCAACAACAGAAAACTCTTCCAGAAGTTGTTTTTTTTTTTCAACAGAATGAAAGACGACTAAAATTTTTCCCCAGCTATGTAGCATCGACTATTCGACGATAAACCGACAGGGACTAACAATTTCGATGGACTCGCGAAAGACACAATTTATCTAAGCTGAGGGTACCGGAATCTAAGACGCAAAGTAACCAGAGCAACTTTCGAGCGCGGGAAGGCACCTTTCGTCTAACGGGAAAAAACCCCTAAAATCGGGCTGAACCGATGCGCATTTGTAAATAGTAATATTAGTAGTGTTATTTTCCTAATTTCCTTTTCATTACTTTCTAAAATAAGTCTTATAATAGGTTAAAAAAAATCAAAACAAACTCACAGTTTCCTTTGAGAGAATCCGGTAGGCGGCCTTTTTCAGCTTTGGGCGACGAAAGGATCATTCCCGCGAAACCCGGACAGCAGTTCAGATCCCGTGAACATTTTGGAAGCGGAACCAACATCATCCAGGGACTCTCCTTTCGAAGCCTCTATGGTTCATCCTGAGACCGCCGCTATTGAGGATATCCTTCACATCGCCGAAATTTTCCACCTGCAAAATTGAAGAAAACACTTTACTAGCCATTAATTAACATACTTACCTGCTCGATACGATATCAAATATTGTTGCTGTTCCGTTGTCGCCGTTCCGTCCAACATCTACTTTGGGAACACCACCGCACCACGTCCTCCTGGCCATGGAATTTATCCAGGGGTTCCGTACGATCGTCAGGAATATCGCGCTGTAAGGAAACAAACAAAACATACCTTGAAACTGTTAGCCGGAACAAAGAACCAATTTCACCGTCCTTACCGAACAAGATGAACAATACCGGGCACCGGATGCTCCTTCCTCGGCAGACGACCGCCGTTTATGGACCGCAGATCCACCGGAACAATCATTTCTCCAGGAACCATCGGAATCTCCACTCTATCCAGTACACGCGTCGAACTTTTTTCGGGTTTGTTTTGATTTCGTTTGACGTTTAAAGTTGTGGTTGCCAGTTTGATTGAATAATGTCGGAATGCGTGTCGGAGTCCACGGAGGTGGATTCTGATGTATGAATGTTTGCTGAATGGAATAAGATTTATGAATGAGTTAATTGTAGATTTAGGTGATACTTCAGAATCTCAGGAGAGAATTATTTTCGAATGAGTTCTGTTTTTAAGAGTGGACTCCCTGTAAGAATAAAGGAACAGGTTTACTTGTGGAAACAAACAGGGAGAAAATTCGGTTTTTTTTCGTTTAAGAGGAATGTTCAACTATCCGTTTTCTCGCCAAAGGTAGGGGTAGGATATTTTGCTCAAACCTCGGAGTTCGTTTTTAAAAGGGAGCATTTACATTCCTTTATCGGTGCAACCAGGTGTGGGAGCAAATGCAACCAGACGTTTTCAGCCAGCAGTGGTGATACTTTAGGTTATAAATGCAGCAAATTTAGGTAGTTTTTTTTTGTACGGAAGGGGTGGCCACAACTACTGGGCGTCAACCGGAATCGAAACAACCTTTTGAAAACTTCTTTGCTTTTGTTCAAATCATCTCTCATTCACCAAATCAATAGTTTCAGGCAGCTTTGTTGTTTTAATCTTGTATATTTCATATTCCTTTAATAGTTGATAGTTGTAAATATTTTTTTCCTTCCTCATAGTTTAGTGTAAACTTCCTGGAGTATTTTTTTTTTTATTTTAAACGGTTTTTGTAGCAAGTAGCAAAGATTTTTGTTTTGAATCTAAAGCTTACTTATTGTTTTTTCTCTTTTTCTGGTTTTTTTTTTAGATAGTAGTTGTAAATATTTTTTTTTTCATTTCCTATTTCATTTTCCTTTTAGTCATTTTATTTTTTTTCTTCTCTTGTTAGTTTTACATCGGTGGTAAATAAGTTTGTGGGTTTTAGTTTTCACTTTTTGAACTAATTTCGCGATTTTCGCTGGAGACCGGAGACTCACGTCGTTGATGGTCAGTGACAGGCCCTTTTAGGAGCTCCTGTAAATAGCGAGGAGTTATTAAGTTAACGCTGAATCCATATGACCCCGAAAATCAATAACTTAGTTCAAACTGACAAAAACGAACCTACGAAAAATTTGATTGACTTTGAACCTTCGATTCAAGCCAATCAAATTTTTCGTAACTTTAGCACGGAATGATGTAACGGGTACATCAAATCGAAACAATTTATTCATAATTTGCTAAATATACTTAAACCAATTGAAGAATTCATTCATTTTAATTACTTAAATAAATAAGCCTTATCTTAATGTAACAATAATTTATATTAATATTCAAATACATATGCCAATAGAAATTTCGCCGTAATTAAAATAATTAAAAACAAGAACGAAACAAACACCCATTACCATATGAAGCACCACCCCAAATGAACAATCATCAATCATTAACACATCTGAGTGACCGACACAATTCTGGCGGCAAGCACGTGACTCTAGATGCTATCTTCTGTAGGCCACCGACCACTTTCTTATTTTGGCGTCAGGTGAATGACCTCTTTCGGGGGCTTTTGTGCACTTATTTTGGCAGAGCAAAAGTTGGGCCTCTATTTTCGGGTTCAGAAGGGGAAGACGAGGACTACTCGAAGAATTCGCGAATTGGGATTTAATTGTTTGACTTCGCGATTAGACTCGTTCGTATCGGGTAGTTCCGGTTGCGAAGTCAAGCTAGATCAGGTCGATCAGCGGACGATTGAGACTCCAAGCTCACTTACGTCCGGTGATTAGTAGAGTCAGGATCAATTAGTGTTCTTTTACTTAGGTTCGACAGTCGGTGTCAGGAAAACTAAAGGGCAGCTTAGGGAAGTGCAGTGCAAAAAGTGGTGCATTTGACTAATAGCCACAGATACGCACACCCGCCGCAGCTTCCATCATAGAGGAAGGACACCGGGCCGGTCGCGAACCACCGCGGGGTCCCGCAACAACAACTCCCGCCAGTTTCGCCACCACCACCCAGCCACATTGAAACGCGGCGCCACAGCCGTTTGCATCACGAGGGGCCGACAGCAAGCGGGTTGGCAGCTGACAGACGTACCAACATTCGCCGAACGTTTCACCCAGCCAAACCGAAACCGAATTCGACCAAGCTTCCAGCGGGCCACACTGCATAGCTGCGCAAATGCTATGCGGTGACCGGCCGAACAAAAAAGGTTCTAATCGCCCCGTCTTAGCTACCTGCATAGCCCTCGACCAGCAAACATCCGCCGGGAGAGCGATAGGTAGCCGCAAAGGAGCGACTGAACGTGACGAGACAAACATAAAGTCCCGCCAACAGCTAGCAGTTCGACTTTTACCGTCTCTTTTAAGCCGGATAAATAAAGTGTTTTTCACACTTTCTGGCGGAAAAATCAAGTTTTTCGGACTGGCGAGCCGACGAAAGTAGCCTTTTCACCACCCACGAGGTGGAAAAATCGAAAAAGTAAATGGAAATCGAATGATTTTCCAAAGCAAAATCGCTAAGTAATTTAGCAACAACCAAGCATCTCCACCAAAAATGCACTGCTAGATAGAAATTCGAATAGAGGGAAAATAGTTTAGGCCTAAACAGTATCATGTAAACACAACACGACACACATGAAAATACAATAAAACGAACTAATTATTGTAAGCGAAATGCGAATTTTTTAACTATGATAGTCTGATTGGGATAACTGGAAAGGGAGTCACACGCTGTTTGTTGTTCGAGATTTATTTTCGTTTCTTTGCTGCGGAGATTGGCCGCGAATCCAATCGATTTCTGTCTCTGTTGATCCAGGTAAGGGGTTTGGTCTCGTCCGGTGATTAGCGCCCCTAGCTTGCTTTCGTAACGAACAGCTAACTCTCTTTTCCACGGATTTCTCCCGGGTTTTGTCTCGACTTCGGGGCGGCCCTTAAGGGTCGAAGTACGGATCCCTCTTTAGAGTCCCTTCCGCTTCTTTCCCAAAATCGGGAATCAAAAGGAACTCGCGACCGAGTCTCATCAGCTGGGCAAGATAAGAAAGGGTAGGTGGTCTTCCAAACGGAAGTGGCGCTTAAGCCACCTACTTAAAACCGGAAGCGTGTCGGGCCTCTCGTTATAAACTACAGCATCGTGCAGAAGGCAACCGGCGCGAGGGACGCATGGGAGCGACTCCAGAGGGCGTTTCAAGATAATGGTCTTCTTCGAAGGTGTGGTTTGCTTGATCGTTTGACATCGGTGAAGCTGGAGCAGCATGGTTCCGTTGAAGACTACGTGGACGAACTGGTGACAACGGCGAATAATCTTAGCGAGATCGGATTTGAGGTGAACGACCAATGGCTTGAGTCATTGCTACTCAAGGAGCTCCGATCATATTACATTCCAATGATTATGGGACTCTAAGCATCTGGGATCGAACTAACGGCCGACGTTATCAAGGTGAAGGTTTTACACGATGTCAGGTGGCCGATAAATGGCGCTCAAATCAAAGAAGCACTTTTCACGAAGCAGAAGCAAAGGCGACCGAAGAGCTGCGTTGGATTCAAGAGAGAAAAACGGTGATTTTCTTGCGGAGATCTTGACCATATCGCTACTGATTGTCCTCAGCAGTGTAGTGAATAGAATTGAGCCAATAAATAAAATAAAAAGATTTACTAATAAGTAAGTATCGAAAAGGATAAAAATAGTACATTCCTTGCTTGCACCTTGTTTATCCACATTTAAGTTAAAAATTTATCAAATTTGAGAAAATAATTTATTTTTAGTCCAAAAATGATTGAAAAATCGTTAGCGTGCAAGTGTGACACGAAACACAAACATGAAAAGAAAAGAAAAAAAAAGAAAAAATCATTCTGTTGATTAAATTTGGGATGGAAGGACGTTAGGTTTTTTATGCAATTGTTTTGTGTAAAGTTTGTATTAGATTTAAGTGAATTTCCTCGAAATCGACATCGAGGGTTACGACATGTACCATTTGTTGTTTATTGCTGTGCACCAACAAAGTTCCAACAAGTCCATGTTGAGACCTGTTTTGTCTCGTGCTCCTAGAGATTTTCATTACATTCTGACTAAACCCAAGCCCATATTCCACATCGTCACGTTAACACTTTTTTGCTCGAGGAACGAATTCATCACTTATCCCAGACTTTGGATGATTTGCTTGAGCAAAAAAGTGTTAACGTGACGATGTGGAATATGGGCTTGGGTTTAGTCAGAATGTAATGAAAATCTCTAGGAGCACGAGACAAAACAGGTCTCAACATGGACTTGTTGGAACTTTGTTGGTGCACAGCAATAAACAACAAATGGTACATGTCGTAACCCTCGATGTCGATTTCGAGGAAATTCACTTAAATCTAATACAAACTTTACACAAAACAAGGTGCAAGCAAGGAATGTACTATTTTTATCCTTTTCGATACTTACTTATTAGTAAATCTTTTTATTTTATTTATTGGCTCAATTCTATTCACTACATTGTGAAGCAAAGCAACAAAACGAAATCGAAGAAAGCTCTGGTTGCTATGTTGGCCGTTCGAAAAGGTTATGATCAAGACTGGTTTTTCAATTCGGCAGCAAGTTGTCACGGGACGAGGAGCACAGCGAACTTCAAGAGGTTGGAGACTTACGAACAATCGGTGGACACGGCGAACAACCAAAGCAAGATTTTAGTCGCCAAAGGGTTGGTGAATCTCGAACTAGCAGAAGGACCAATCGAAATTCGAGATGTGGTGCTTGTTCCCGATTTGGCAATCAATCTTCTTTCAATCGGCAAGATTTGCAAGAAAGGGCTACTTTCGTCATGCGAGGACGAATTCGTTGCTCTGTCTCGTACGATTCAAGAAGCACTTTGGTGGAAGCAACTTTTGAAGGAGATTGACACTCAACACGTGATCCAGATTTTCTACGATAATCAATCCGCTATTTGTTTGGCGCAAAATGAAGGATATAGCCCAAAAACCAAGCACGTGGATACCGGCGATGTCAAGCTGCAGTACATTCCGTCCGACCAGCAACCGGCCGATGGCTTCACGAAGGTTCTACCAAGGCAAACATTCGAAGCGTTCCGGAAACTGTTAGGAGTATCCAATTAGGGAGAAGTGTTGAAACCAAGTAGTCTAGGGTAATTGGATATCCTTGGTTACCCTAAGTAGCCATGGGTATAACAAACAGAAAATAAATTTTTACTTGTTCTTCAGACTTTGACCAGAACACACGTTTTTCCTTTAACTCTCAAATATTAGTATAGTTTTCGGATGAATTATAAAACTTTTATAAACGTCTAACAAAAAATCTCCATTTTATTTTACCCAAAAATAATACCAACATTCATATACAGAAACTGTAACCTTTGTTTTGAAAAAAAAAAATCTAGCTCTAGGATGAGGGTGATGACGATGAAGAGAAAGTTTGTCGTTGAACAAGCTCTCGGAAGATACCATTCTCCAATGTCATCAATTCTCGATAATTACCGTGTTCAACGATTTTCCCCTGCTGCAGCACGGCAATGTTGGTAGCATTGCGTATGGTACTTAATCGATGAGCTATTGTGAGTACGGTTCGATTCTTTGTTAAATGTTCGAGCGCATTTTGAATAAGCTCCTCGGAAACGGCGTCCAACGCACTCGTCGCTTCATCGAGGATGAGGATTTTCGGATTCTAAAACCGCAATTATTAATTTTCAATGTTAATTAGAAGGAAGTCAATGATACTTACTCTTATAATTGCTCTAGCGATTGCAACCCGCTGTTTCTGTCCTCCACTTAGCATGATTCCTCGCTGTCCTACCAATGTATTCAATCCGTCGGGAAAATCTTTGATAAACTCGTAAACGTGTGCTTCTCGCACAACTCGATCGAAATCAGCCTCAGATATGTTATCACCTAAGTTCAATCCGTATAGGATGTTTTCACGAATGGTTCCACTAAAGAGGACAGGTTCCTGAAAAAAAAAACAAAATACAGTTTGAAGTTATCAATGATACCATTAAAATGATAATACCTGATTGACTGCTCCTATATACTTCCGAAGTGATAAAGGGTTGAGTTGTTTAAGATCTAGCCCATCCAGAGATATACTTCCTCCTTGAGGGTCATATAATCTGAAAATTAAAAATATATTTAAACATTTGGAACAGACCTTGATACTTTTTTCATAAGGTAACCTCAATAATAATGCAGCTAGCGTTGACTTCCCGGAACCACTCCTGCCAACCACGGCCGTTGATGTTCCCGGTTCGATTCGTAGATTCAGGCTACTCAGCACCGGTAAATCCGGTCGGGAAGGATAGCTAAAAGCAACCTTGTTGAATGCGATTTCTCCACGTGGTGCCGCGTCCAATACAGTTCCTCCTTCCACTGGGATGGTATGTTTTCGGTCGATTATTTCCCACAGCCTCGAAGCCGAACCGACACCTTTGTTGAGTTCCGTATAAAAATTGCTCAATCCTCCTATCGATATGGCAGTGTAACCGGCGTACAGAATAAATGAGGTAAGGCCACCAACGGTCATTTCGCTGTTGCTGACCATGGTTCCTCCGTAATAGAGGACCGATAGGATTATTATATTCCCAGAGAGACCAGTCTGAAAAAGTTTTTTACATGCACATTAAACTGGCTTGAATTAGACATTCAAAACTACAGTTTTTTATCTTTAGGTATTTTACTACTTATTTTGAACCAACTAATCCATTTAAACGACATTTCTGCACGGAAATTTGAACCGAAAATGGACTCATCGCCTTTCCTTCCCGAACAGAAACTCCAAAAAAATTAATGGAACTAATGTGTCAAATATGGTAGAAATGAATGAGACAAAAAAAAAAATATGTTCACTTACAGATTCCCGATAAATTTAAGCTGATTTGCTTAGGAA
Source organism: Uranotaenia lowii (assembly GCF_029784155.1). Lineage (NCBI taxonomy): Eukaryota > Metazoa > Arthropoda > Insecta > Diptera > Culicidae > Uranotaenia > Uranotaenia lowii. The sequence continues at coordinate 185,715,477 of NC_073693.1, read as the reverse complement.
TAAGCGAATCTATGCGAGCAGGTGGAAATTCAAACGACGACGGTAATACTGAACGATGTTTTTTAGGATCCGGCAAGGACTGCATCCATCACTGATTTGGACGAACCCTTAGTGAATAATTTTTCTCTTATATTGAAAACATTATTATTTAACCGCTGTGTTGAGTTTTATAGCTTTCGAAAAATTTCTCGAGGAGCCCAGGCAGCTTTACGTTACTAATTACGATTGGAACCATTGTCTCCATCGGTTAAAAAAATAGTACACGGACCTGCAGTTCTTGCGAAATGTTCACTCCCCATAGAAATGATGACAGAAGAGATTCGAGAGCGCAGAAACAAATGTGTTAGGAATTATCGTGAACATCATTCAAGAAAATTAAATCGCCTGGCGGGCATACAAGATGTATTTCGAAGGTTAAAGCTAACTTCAGATCTTTTTTAACTAGTTCTAGGCATACTTCGTCTTCTTTTACCAACAAGCCAAAACATGTGAGCATCATGGAAATTCAAGAATCTTGCGTCCTCCATTTTTCTTTTTAACATCTCTGTTACGTTGAAATATGCACATATGAAATATGCAGTACCGCCAAAGATACTGCAACAAGAGGAGAAATAAAGCGTGGAGTTCCCTACCAAACGCTCCATATGATTAATGTACCATAACTTTAAATATATAAAAATCATACATGACAAGCGTCTAAAATCGTAAATCGTATCGTCGACAGGACATATTCTGCGCTGATTCAGAACCGTACATATAAAGTTAGCAGGAGCCAAGCTTATGCTGTTTTGATGTCGGAATCTGCAACCGAAGTTACTGAAGCAGATATGTTATTTCCCACATCCTGAAGCTACAGCACACTTCACTAAATCAGTACACGACAGCTACAGCACACTTCACAATTTTTAACACCTTTGCAGTTATTTTCAACTGGATTCGATACTGGTCCTTCCTTATTTAGACTTTTTTCTTCCTCAGTTAGAACGACTTTTTCACGGAGAGAACATTTTTGACGTCCGCGCTAGTCAACGCCTACTCGAACCTTTTTCATATAGTTCACTCAGATGCAAAAGCTCTCAAACTTATCGTCCGAGTCGCGTACAGCTTGTGTCAACTCGGATAACGAGTGGAGCACGATCAGCGAAAGAGGAATACACTCGGAAGCCGAACTGAAAACAGTGTTGTTTTCTCCCGGCTCTTTGTTGTATGGGACAAGCCGACCAACCATGCAAATGACTTCAAAATGCATAAAACATTGAATTCTGGTGATATATCGAATAAATTTTTTTTTTTATCAAATTTATCATCAACCAGAAATTTATAGTTGAATTCATCATATTTACAGTTAAATGTGAGAGGTCAATCATAAATGTAAGTTGAATCTATAATATTTATAGTAGAATGCTTGAATAATTAAAAAAAAAACAAGCGTCTTTTTTTTTCGTGAAAAATCGACTTCAAAATTTTAAAAATTACGTAAGGGGTAACAATCAGGGGTGTCAGGTGTCCTGATTTATCAGGATTTGTCCTGATTTTTGAGAGACCGTCCTGATTTTTCAAAAACGCTTGAATTGTCCTGATTTTCGAAAAATGACCCTCAAAATGTCCTGATTTGTCCTGATTTTTAAAAAATATCCGAATCATAACTAAATTTAATGTTAAATGATGAGAACATCAAACAAATCTTAAATAAAATAGTTTAACCAGTTGAACCAATGAGATTCTTTGATTCAAATTACATTAAAATGAGGTTTTTCGATATTAACTGCAGGCCAGCCAAGGTTATTCTCGCTTTAGTTGCATAAATCGAGGCGTCTTCAGCACCTATATTTCGCCTTTAGTTAGGCAATCTAAGCAGAACTGCATTTTGTTTTCAGCAATTTGGGGGTGTTCTGAAAAATCCTGATTTTTTCTTCGCGGTGTCCTGATTTTTGACAAAACGACCTGGCACCTCTGGTAACAATCGTCGTGGAATAATCGAATTTGCACACGCCATTTGTGTAATGTATGGGCTCAAATCCCAGAAAGTCGATTTTTGACAAAATAACTATTTTGAGATAACACCAGATTTTGATGTTTTATGCATTTTTAAGTCATTTGGCTTCGAAATTAAAATTTCAATTTTTCCGGTTTCCTTTGGTCTTCCCTTTTTTGATTTTTGAGGGTAAAAAACGAAATTTTGAGCGCTTTGATACACCCTTAAATAAAGTCCGATTGAGTTGAAATTTTGCACAGGTCAGTGTTTTTGGCCAATCTCTAAAATGTATATGATCGAAATTAGACATGACCTATTTGGCTGCCACCCTAGTACACATACTAAGTACTAAGTGTACATCTTCAAAGATGTAATGGCTAATATCTTACAAATGACTGCTAAAACCACAAGTCTACTGAAAGGCGTGACTGAGATTCGATCTCATGAGTGTCGGCTTGGAAAGGCTTGACCGCTAACCTCTAGGAAACGGTCGGCGGACTGTCAAATTGAAACTACGGAATTATCACAGCAAGCTTTAAAACTTTTTTGAACAAAAAGTCACTTTCAGGACACATTTTTACATTTTTAAAGTTGACAAAAATTTTGTTTCGAATGAATACTATTAAAGTAACCATAGCTTGCTTAGTTTTATAAACCAACCGATTTCTTTTTTTCAAAATCATCCGCTATGTGGGTGGAAATCTTTCCAGTTTCAGTTAAGGTGGCAGTCAACGACTTAAAATCCACAGATTTTTTAATAAATGTTTACCAAACTATGTTTAAGATCTCAAATTTCATAGATTCCATCAATTTCAGAACTTTTTTCTAAAATAAATCTTTAACTTTGGTTATAAGATGTGTTTCATTAAAATGTTACAAAATTGATAATTTATGAACCTCTGTCACTTCACTAACATCGACTATCGGAAGAAAGTGACTAGAGTCCTGTGACGGTACGGTACCCTCGAATATGAAAAAAAAATTTAAAAAAAATCTAGTTTCTAGCTTACCATTCCATAAAAGGTCGCTCGTGCTTTTGTTTCCCGATAACCAATGTTTAAAGCGTCTATCAGATGGTTTCTGAATAGCTGGTTCTCGTATTTTTCTTTGCAGAACATTTTCACGGTTTTAACATTGCCTAATCGTTCCTCACCGATTTTCATCACGTCGGCATACTTGTCCATCAGTTCCTTTGTTATATTACGAACGTAGCGCCCGTAGACGATGGCCATTCCCGCCACGCAGGGAACAATGCACAGTCCGACGAGGGCCAAGTGGGGTGATGTATAAACCATCATACCGGTGCCGGCGAGAATCATAGCCGTAGATCGCAACCCATCGGAAAGATTCATGCTGAGAGAATTTCCCACGAGATAAGTGTCCGACGAAAGTCGATTGACCAGTTCTCCCGTGCCCTTCTGGTCGAACCATCCGGCTTCCTGATTCAACATCGATTTATACACCTTTGAACGGATGTCACGGGTTATTCGCAGGGCTATCAGAAGAAGTTTTAATTAGGCTTGTATTATGTCTATTCCAATTGGGTACTCACAAGCATTGCTAAACAGATAAACCCTGCCAAAATTTGCTAGTCCGCCCAACAGGAAAATGCCACCCAGCAGCAGACAAAATTGATCCAATTTTTCCTTAGCTATTCCTGCCTCGCCGGAAGTTGAATATATTACGTCCAAAATCTTTCCTAGACCAAACGGCACCGACATTGTGATGGCTGAAGAAATCACAAGACATCCGATTCCGCCTAAAATTTTCAAAATAACAATTTAGCGAAATAAAAATCTGCTGGGGTCAATCATAACAACTAACCTGCTATGTTCCATCGTTCTGGCTTAGCAAAGTCTAGCAACCGCTTTACATCCGTTCCTTTGAGGCGAACCTTGGTTGGCTGAGCTGAACCATCAACAGGTGTCGTTGCCTGAAGCCCGGCGGAGGTTGTACTGAAACTTCTGCGCTGCAGTATTCTTTTGCATTGTATAAAATCTACGGCACCACTTTTCTGCTGGTTCCAATTCAAAAAGCATCGTCTTTGATAGTGGAGAATGCTACCGGTGTTGTGACGTAACCAACTCGTTCCTTGGCTTCTGGGCGGAACTACCGTTCGAGAGATCTCCGTCAAATAGCGGTGGCACGTAGTCCTCCACAAGTTGCTAATCATGGTACCGACGACTCAACAACTTTCTAATTCAACCATAGTTGGGATAGGACACTTTACGGGGAGAAAATATTTTCGCGTTATGTTTTAAACGGGATATCAACAAACGGCGATAACAAAACAGACTTCACGAGGTGGTGCACGCAATGTTTTGATCCGTCAGCTGGGCACACGACAGTGGGTGGAGAAAGTTGATCTGAGTTTTGCATGAGTGTGTGTGATGGACACAAATTTCATGTTCGAGAAGCTTTCGTTCTCAGAGAGCGAAAAAGCTTCTGAATTCAAGTATGTTTTGTCTATACCCATATGAATAACCATGCGTCTCCTTGAGGTAACGCTGCATAAAAATACGATTTTTTATATCTTTATTTGAGACGGCTCATACCGTTAAGTTTTAAGGAGCCAAACTCGTTTTAAGTTTTTCTTCAATGGTCTGCAAAAGAGAAAAGAATGATAGGAATGGGAAATACGAAAATAAAAATAATTATAGACGTAGATCGATATATTTAAGAAAAAGGTAGATTTCGAACATGTAGTCCAAGTCTTTCACAGCCAGCACGTCCCTCACTGTAACGATGGGTGGTTTTCTCGGGCCCGAAGGCAGTCTATAAAATTCGTTCTGGCAACAAGATGGACCTCACGCGACCAAATTGCTGCCAGCAATATCAAAAACGATAGAGTACCGCGTCTAAGGAATAATGATTCGACATGAGACGGGAAATACGAAAATTTACAATGAAAATCAAGTTTCATTAATCACTGTTATTTAGGCTTTTGCTGTTAATGCTAGCCGGTTCAACTGTACTCGAAGTTAACTCTTGGGTTTGAACTCTCAAGTCACAACAACCATTGGCTCGGATGACATAACGTTGCCGACTGAGCTATGGGCAGGTCTTCAAATAATGAATTCATGAGATCTTTAATTTCATTTCTGATGCTCCCTTGAACAAGAGATAAATAATACTTCCTTATGAGTCATAAGTTATGACAATTTGACACTCCTTGCTAAAAACCGATTTGAATTTATAGTTTGGGAAACCTTGTAACGTAACCCACACATAATTTTCTTCGACTTTGAATACCGTAAATACAAACGAATGCAGCGGAATATCGCCTGAGAAACATATTTGCGTTATGTTACAACAAAGTTTCCAAAACTATTTAATTATGTATGTAAATATGTAAATATAATTTAACCGAATTCTAACGAATTTATTGTGGCTAGATTTTCTTTCAAGTCCTTGATTTTTCGGATTTAAAAAAACAACCAGAACAAGTTATGTTTTTGCGAATACCTTTAATTTTATTTCAAATTTATACAGGTTACATCAAGACACTCGGCAAACGCGCTTCTCATTGAATGCTATTGTTGTAATAGTGATATATACTCTTGCTTCAAATAGTTTATCGATAGAGCGTGGTTGGTTGCAGTAAAAATAATATGCAATTCTTAATCTCTGATACCTAAAACTTTTTAAATATTGATCAACTATCTCACATGTTTTCACGGTACAGATTTTCTGTGAATTTGTTTGCTTTTGTTTCGTTATATTGTGGTAGTTGATAACAACGCAACGTACATTACATATGTAGGTATCTTTAATGTCTTCCGCGCCCAATTCTTTACTCGCAACTTGATAATTGTGTAATATTTATACCTACATAAACTATTTTATTTCATGTTATATACCTTTCCTCCATGTTCGTTATCCATGATACGTGAGACACGAGGTGTTGCTTAACATTAACTGCCACGTTGTTTTTACTTATTGCTATTACAAAACTAACTTTGATGTGTTTTTCATGTATGCTTCGAATCAATGAATAGCTGTGTAAGATTGTTGATTCGCTAACAATTGGGTGGCGCGAATCGTCGTCTTGTTTTTGTTTTTTAATAGACTTAGGTAGCATTACGAACGTAGGAAAAAAACAAACTGTACACAACGCTCTTAAAGCGCAAATAATTTGAAATTAGAATTTCAGTGTATAGGAATATGGTATATAAAGAGAAGAAAACCTTATTCTATTGCAAAAAAAAATTGATGATCCTCAAAGTGAATGCGTAAGCTGAATTTCTGTGAGTTGATGTTATAAACTAACTGGTGATTGAGTGTGGTTGATATAATTCTGCAGTTGTTCTTATGTTTCATTCCGGAGTGTAGTACTATGGAGTTAAATCTAAAAACACTCTTGCTCGATTACGATCATTCCTAATAAGTTACATGTTACTTTAAGAGTAGGTTTAATAATAGGAGTAATAATGATAATATAATTAATCATTGAACTTGATATTAAAATTAAAATCTTTTCGTCAAAGATGCAAGGGAAGCATTTGCGCCATCGAATTTCGTACAGTTCCGAATCCCTGCTTTAAAAGTGTGTCTGTGTCCTGTGTCTGTTTGCATATGGAAACATAACGATGTCGTTTCACTGGCTCGAGAAAGTTGAAATAGAAAAAAGTCTAAGAGGAATTGATATCGCCGTATCCACAATCCCGTCAACGGTATTCTACTTCTTGATTTTTCTCCGCACAATCGATCCTATCCCGTTTGAGTTGGAATGTTGTCCTGTTTGTGTATTTGCTGTCCATAAAAGCAATCAAATTGTTAACAAAGCTCCGATAGTGTTATAAAAAAAAAGAGAAGACAAGCCAAAGTGACTAGAGCATACTGTTGATTGGTTTTTTAAGCCTTTTTAAATTTCTATGGTTCCCTTTTTATACCTGATTGATTTCACTTAACAGTTCAGAAGAACTTTTATTGTTTATAAATTCACAAAATTAAACAACTTTTCTCATACTCTGAATAGGTAATTATTTGTTTCCTTCAAAATCGAATTTGTGTTCGTTTAGGCATATGTATGGTTTGCTGTTAGATAGGTTGTATCATCGTTTCAGTTTCGCTTAGGCACTGCTTTGGTCCTCATTGGAGGAGACACGTGACAAGGATCTTTGTTTTTGTTGTGGTATCACAGTAAGGGATTTTGGTATTTTGGACAGCAACTGGGCGGCTTGGTTGTCCATTAGGATTGATCCGCCACTGGTACTGCCAGCGGGAAGTTTTTGAGAGGTCGATGAGGATGAGGACGACGAGGAGCCACTGGTGGGAGCACCTGCATTGGCAGCAGCTGCGGCGGCTGCAGCAACCATGGCACTCAGTTGCGGATGGTTGGCCAGATTACTCAAAAATTGGCTGTTACTTTTCATAAACTGGTCAAGCTGTGAGGGACCCGAGTGCAGGGAGGGTGTGTTCGCAGCCGCAGCAGAAGATACATTGGACTGGGATTGTTGATTTTGCTGCTGTTGTTGTTGTTGCTGTAGTTGCAGCTGCTGTAGGTTTGAAAACACATTTGTACTATTGGGCAAAGATATTGGTTTGCTAGTACCAGTACTCACATTCATATCGATGCTGTTTTTGAACGTTTCTTTTAGATCTTTAAGATCTTTTAGACTCTTCAGCGTGTTGGCAATGAGACTTGTGGTAGGTGGCAGTGTGTTGGTGCTATTGGGTTTGCGGGTTTTGATCAATTGTTGCAGTTCACTGCTAGGACCGTTAGTTTTAGCTGCAGTGCTAGTAGTTGATGTACTAGCAGATGTGTTGCCATTATTAGATATCGGAATAAGAGAGTTCTGCTCGAGAATTTGATTCGGTATTTGTAGTTTGGAAGATCCTAGTGGTCCATCTGTTTGTTTGGCCGGTGAAGGTTTGAGAGTGTTTATATTCGGTGGCGATTGTTGTGGGAACCGTTTTTGATGTTGCTGGATTTGTTGTTGTAACATTTGCTGCTGTTGTTGCAGCAATTTTTCACGTCTCAATATACACATGCGATTATAATCGTTGATAGAGATATGGTAAGGTTTTCCACCGGACATTACTTGTACCAACTTTGGAAGCCTTCGCCCGTCAGCAGTTTGGTATAGTGGTCCCGATTTTATCGACTCAGCACTTCCTGGAGTGATCGGGATCAGCGTCGGACGCCACGGTTTCAAAGTTTCTCGACGTTCTGCTTCCGTTAAAGTATCAGGTAGCTTGATAATCTCCCTTGTACCACCGGAAGCGATTGATTTTTTATGAAGCTGCGGTTGCAGCAACGATTGTTGGGGTTGGGTTTGGGGTTGCAACAAGGATTGTTGGGCCTGTACAGGTTGACTTGACTGTGTTGTTGAAGTTTGAGATTTAGATGCAGCTGGAATTGTAGTAATTGTAACGTTTTGTTTTGCATTGATACTTATTAGCTCTGGAGGTACAAGGTTAGTGGGTTTTGCTACTGACACACTTGCTGTTTCATCCAATTTCATAACTTTATTGCTTACAGCTGAATCACAAGAAGCCGTAGAAGTTTTACTTTTAGTGTCGGTTGATAATTTTCGCTTTTGTGAGGTGGATGATTCCCCTGTCGACAGACCAGCAACCAAATGTGGATTATTGGACTTCAAAAGACTGACAGGTTCTGTCGTTGATTTTGTTTTTGATTTTGCAGTTGCTGTAATGGTGATAGGAGCATTACCAAGTTGTTGCAACAGAATACTTTTATCGAGAACTGTCGCCGCCGGAGGTGTTGGAACGTTGTCGAACGACCGAAGCCTATTCTGAACTGCTTCAGAATATGTGGCTGCATTTGATTTGGCCTGTGGCGACAGGATTAAATCACCATTGCGAAAATATTTCTCCAGCAATATCAGATGGCGCAAGAAGCTTGACTGATTCCCGTAGGGTTTTTGTAAATCTTCCCACATAGCTCTGGTTGAATCGTCGTACTGCATCGTTGTAGTAACCTTGCTCCATCCTTCTGGCGTACGCGCAGTTGCCGAGCTGAACGGAATGTTAATGTGTATACCCAACTCTTC
>NC_073693.1:185686735-185705986 GCF_029784155.1 Uranotaenia lowii | reverse complement strand
CTTGAATTTTTTGAATCTTGCAAAATTTTAAAGTCGTAAATTTTTCGGCAAAAAATCATTTTTTTCGATTTTTTCCGCCCGGGGGGCGCGCGAAAAACCTTGAATTTTTTGAATCTTGCAAAATTTTAAACTCGAAAATTTTTCGGCAAAAAATCATTTTTTTCGATTTTTTCCGCTCGGGGGGCGCGCGAAAAACCTTGAATTTTTTGAATCTTGCAAAATTTTAAAGTCATAAATTTTTCGGCAAAAAATCATTTTTTTCGATTTTTTCCGCCCGGGGGGCGCGCGAAAAACCTTGAATTTTTTGAATCTTGCAAAATTTTAAACTCGAAAATTTTTCGGCAAAAAATCATTTTTTTCGATTTTTTCCGCTCGGGGGGCGCGCGAAAAACCTTGAATTTTTTGAATCTTGCAAAATTTTAAAGTCGAAAATTTTTCGGCAAAAAATCATTTTTTTCGATTTTTTTCCGCTCGGGGGGCGCGCGAAAAACCTTGAATTTTTTGAATCTTGCAAAATTTTAAAGTCGAAAATTTTTCGGCAAAAAATCATTTTTTTCGATTTTTTCCGCTCGGGGGGCGCGCGAAAAACCTTGAATTTTTTGAATCTTGCAAAATTTTAAAGTCGAAAATTTTTCGGCAAAAAATCATTTTTTTCGATTTTTTCCGCTCGGGGGGCGCGCGAAAAACCTTGAATTTTTTGAATCTTGCAAAATTTTAAACTCGAAAATTTTTCGGCAAAAAATCATTTTTTTCGATTTTTTCCGCTCGGGGGGCGCGCGAAAAACCTTGAATTTTTTGAATCTTGCAAAATTTTAAACTCGAAAATTTTTCGGCAAAAAATCATTTTTTTCGATTTTTTCCGCTCGGGGGGCGCGCGAAAAACCTTGAATTTTTTGAATCTTGCAAAATTTTAAACTCGAAAATTTTTCGGCAAAAAATCATTTTTTTCGATTTTTTCCGCTCGGGGGGGCGCGCGAAAAAACCTTGAATTTGTTGAATCTTGCAAAATTTTAAACTCGAAAATTTTTCGGCAAAAAATCATTTTTTCGATTTTTTCCGCTCGGGGGGCGCGCGAAAAACTTGAATTTTTTGAATCTTGCAAATTTTAAAGTCGAAAATTTTTCGGCAAAAAATCATTTTTTTCGATTTTTTCCGCTCGGGGGGCGCGCGAAAAACCTTGAATTTTTTGAATCTTGCAAAATTTTAAACTCGAAAATTTTTCGGCAAAAAATCATTTTTTCGATTTTTTCCGCTCGGGGGGGCGCGCGAAAAACCTTGAATTTTTTGAATCTTGCAAAATTTTAAACTCGAAAATTTTTCGGCAAAAAATCATTTTTTTCGATTTTTTCCGCTCGGGGGGCGCGCGAAAAACCTTGAATTTTTTGAATCTTGCAAAATTTTAAACTCGAAAATTTTTCGGCAAAAAATCATTTTTTTCGATTTTTTCCGCTCGGGGGGCGCGCGAAAAACCTTGAATTTTTTGAATCTTGCAAAATTTTAAAGTCGAAAATTTTTCGGCAAAAAATCATTTTTTTCGATTTTTTCCGCTCGGGGGGCGCGCGAAAAACCTTGAATTTTTTGAATCTTGCAAAATTTTAAAGTCGAAAATTTTTCGGCAAAAAATCATTTTTTTCGATTTTTTCCGCTCGGGGGGGCGCGCGAAAAACCTTGAATTTTTTGAATCTTGCAAAATTTAAAGTCGTAAATTTTCGGCAAAAAATCATTTTTTTCGATTTTTTCCGCTCGGGGGCGCGCGAAAAACCTTGAATTTTTTGAATCTTGCAAAATTTTAAAGTCGAAAATTTTTCGGCAAAAAATTTTTTTTTTCGATTTTTTCCGCTCGGGGGGCGCGCGAAAAACCTTGAATTTTTGAATCTTGCAAAATTTTAAAGTCGAAAATTTTTCGGCAAAAAAATCATTTTTTTCGATTTTTTCCGCTCGGGGGGCGCGCGAAAAACCTTGAATTTTTTGAATCTTGCAAAATTTTAAAGTCGTAAATTTTTCGGCAAAAAATCATTTTTTTCGATTTTTTCCGCTCGGGGGGCGCGCGAAAAACCTTGAATTTTTTGAATCTTGCAAAATTTTAAAGTCGAAAATTTTTCGGCAAAAAATCATTTTTTTCGATTTTTTCCGCTCGGGGGGCGCGCGAAAAACCTTGAATTTTTTGAATCTTGCAAAATTTTAAAGTCGTAAATTTTTCGGCAAAAAATCATTTTTTTCGATTTTTTCCGCTCGGGGGGGCGCGCGAAAAACCTTGAATTTTTTGAATCTTGCAAAATTTTAAACTCGAAAATTTTTCGGCAAAAAATCATTTTTTTCGATTTTTTCCGCTCGGGGGCGCGCGAAAAACCTTGAATTTTTTTAATCTTGCAAAATTTTAAACTCGAAAATTTTTCGGCAAAAAATCATTTTTTTCGATTTTTTCCGCTCGGGGGGCGCGCGAAAAACCTTGAATTTTTTGAATCTTGCAAAATTTTAAAGTCGAAAATTTTTCGGCAAAAAATTTTTTTTTTCGATTTTTTCCGCTCGGGGGCGCGCGAAAAACCTTGAATTTTTTGAATCTTGCAAAATTTTAAAGTCGAAAATTTTTCGGCAAAAAATCATTTTTTTCGATTTTTTCCGCTCGGGGGGCGCGCGAAAAACCTTGAATTTTTTGAATCTTGCAAAATTTTAAAGTCGTAAATTTTTCGGCAAAAAATCATTTTTTTCGATTTTTTCCGCTCGGGGGGCGCGCGAAAAACCTTGAATTTTTTGAATCTTGCAAAATTTTAAACTCGAAAATTTTTCGGCAAAAAATCATTTTTTTCGATTTTTTCCGCTCGGGGGGCGCGCGAAAAACCTTGAATTTTTTGAATCTTGCAAAATTTTAAAGTCGAAAATTTTTCGGCAAAAAATCATTTTTTTCGATTTTTTCCGCTCGGGGGGCGCGCGAAAAACCTTGAATTTTTTGAATCTTGCAAAATTTTAAAGTCGTAAATTTTTCGGCAAAAAATCATTTTTTTCGATTTTTTCCGCTCGGGGGGCGCGCGAAAAACCTTGAATTTTTTGAATCTTGCAAAATTTTAAACTCGAAAATTTTTCGGCAAAAAATCATTTTTTTCGATTTTTTCCGCTCGGGGGGCGCGCGAAAAACCTTGAATTTTTTGAATCTTGCAAAATTTTAAAGTCGAAAATTTTTCGGCAAAAAATCTTTTTTTTCGATTTTTTCCGTTCGGGGGGCGCGCGAAAAACCTTGAATTTTTTGAATCTTGCAAAATTTTAAAGTCGAAAATTTTTCGGCAAAAAATCATTTTTTTCGATTTTTTCCGCTCGGGGGGCGCGCGAAAAACCTTGAATTTTTTGAATCTTGCAAAATTTTAAAGTCGTAAATTTTTCGGCAAAAAATCATTTTTTTCGATTTTTTCCGCTCGGGGGGCGCGCGAAAAACCTTGAATTTTTTGAATCTTGCAAAATTTTAAACTCGAAAATTTTTCGGCAAAAAATCATTTTTTTTCGATTTTTTCCGCTCGGGGGGCGCGCGAAAAACCTTGAATTTTTTGAATCTTGCAAAATTTTAAAGTCGAAAATTTTTCGGCAAAAAATCATTTTTTTCGATTTTTTCCGCTCGGGGGGCGCGCGAAAAACCTTGAATTTTTTTAATCTTGCAAAATTTTAAAGTCGAAAATTTTTCGGCAAAAAATCATTTTTTTCGATTTTTTCCGCTCGGGGGGCGCGCGAAAAACCTTGAATTTTTTGAATCTTGCATAATTTTAAAGTCGAAAATTTTTCGGAAAAAAATCATTTTTTTCGATTTTTTCCGCTCGAGGGGCGCGCGAAAAACCTTGAATTTTATGAATCTTGCAAAATTTTAAACTCGAAAATTTTTCGGCAAAAAATCATTTTTTTCGATTTTTTCCGCTCGGGGGGCGCGCGAAAAACCTTGATTTTTTTTAATCTTGCAAAATTTTAAAGTCGTAAATTTTTCGGCAAAAAATCATTTTTTTCAATTTTTTCCGCTCGGGGGGGCGCGCGAAAAACCTTGAATTTTTTGAATCTTGCAAAATTTTAAACTCGAAAATTTTTCGGCAAAAAATCATTTTTTTCGATTTTTTTCCGCTCGGGGGGCGCGCGAAAAACCTTGAATTTTTTGAATCTTGCAAAATTTTAAAGTCGAAAATTTTTCGGCAAAAAATCATTTTTTTCGATTTTTTCCGCTCGGGGGGCGCGCGAAAAACCTTAAATTTTTTGAATCTTGCAAAATTTTAAAGTCGAAAATTTTTCGGCAAAAAATCATTTTTTTCGATTTTTTCCGCTCGGGGGGCGCGCGAAAAACCTTGAATTTTTTGAATCTTGCAAAATTTTAAAGTCGTAAATTTTTCGGCAAAAAATCATTTTTTTCGATTTTTTCCGCTCGGGGGGGCGCGCGAAAAACCTTGAATTTTTTGAATCTTGCAAAATTTTAAACTCGAAAATTTTTCGGCAAAAAATCATTTTTTTCGATTTTTTCCGCTCGGGGGGCGCGCGAAAAACCTTGAATTTTTTGAATCTTGCAAAATTTTAAACTCGAAAATTTTTCGGCAAAAAATCATTTTTTTCGATTTTTTCCGCTCGGGGGGCGCGCGAAAAACCTTGAATTTTTTGAATCTTGCAAAATTTTAAAGTCGAAAATTTTTCGGCAAAAAATCATTTTTTTCGATTTTTTCCGCCGGGGGGCGCGCGAAAAACCTTGAATTTTTTGAATCTTGCAAAATTTTAAAGTCGAAATTCGATTTTTTCCGCTCGGGGGGCGCGCGAAAAACCTTGAATTTTTTGAATCTTGCAAAATTTTAAAGTCGTAAATTTTTCGGCAAAAAATCATTTTTTTCGATTTTTTCCGCTCGGGGGGCGCGCGAAAAACCTTGAATTTTTTGAATCTTGCAAAATTTTAAACTCGAAAATTTTTCGGCAAAAAATCATTTTTTTCGATTTTTTCCGCTCGGGGGGCGCGCGAAAAACCTTGAATTTTTTGAATCTTGCAAAATTTTAAACTCGAAAATTTTTCGGCAAAAAATCATTTTTTTCGATTTTCTCCGCTCGGGGGGCGCGCGAAAAACCTTGAATTTTTTGAATCTTGCAAAATTTTAAAGTCGTAAATTTTTCGGCAAAAAATCATTTTTTTCGATTTTTTCCGCTCGGGGGGCGCGCGAAAAACCTTGAATTTTTTGAATCTTGCAAAATTTTAAACTCGAAAATTTTTCGGCAAAAAATCATTTTTTTCGATTTTTTCCGCTCGGGGGGCGCGCGAAAAACCTTGAATTTTTTGAATCTTGCAAAATTTTAAAGTCGTAAATTTTTCGGCAAAAAATCATTTTTTTCGATTTTTTCCGCTCGGGGGGCGCGCGAAAAAACCTTGAATTTTTTGAATCTTGCAAAATTTTAAAGTCGAAAATTTTTCGGCAAAAAATCATTTTTTTCGATTTTTTCCGCTCGGGGGGCGCGCGAAAAACCTTGAATTTTTTGAATCTTGCAAAATTTTAAAGTCGAAAATTTTTCGGCAAAAAATCATTTTTTTCGATTTTTTCCGCTCGGGGGGCGCGCGAAAAACCTTGAATTTTTTGAATCTTGCAAAATTTTAAAGTCGAAAATTTTTCGGCAAAAAATCATTTTTTTCGATTTTTTCCGCTCGGGGGGCGCGCGAAAAACCTTGAATTTTTTGAATCTTGCAAAATTTTAAAGTCGTAAATTTTTCGGCAAAAAATCATTTTTTTCGATTTTTTCCGCTCGGGGGGCGCGCGAAAAACCTTGAATTTTTTGAATCTTGCAAAATTTTAAAGTCGAAAATTTTTCGGCAAAAAATCATTTTTTTCGATTTTTTCCGCTCGGGGGGCGCGCGAAAAACCTTGAATTTTTTGAATCTTGCAAAATTTTAAAGTCGAAAATTTTTCGGCAAAAAATCATTTTTTTCGATTTTTTCCGCTCGGGGGGCGCGCGAAAAACCTTGAATTTTTTGAATCTTGCAAAATTTTAAAGTCGTAAATTTTTCGGCAAAAAATCATTTTTTTCGATTTTTTCCGCTCGGGGGGCGCGCGAAAAACCTTGAATTTTTTGAATCTTGCAAAATTTTAAACTCGAAAATTTTTCGGCAAAAAATCATTTTTTTCGATTTTTTCCGCTCGGGGGGCGCGCGAAAAACCTTGAATTTTTTGAATCTTGCAAAATTTTAAAGTCAAAAATTTTTCGGCAAAAAATCATTTTTTTCGATTTTTTCCGCTCGGGGGGCGCGCGAAAAACCTTGAATTTTTTGAATCTTGCAAAATTTTAAAGTCGTAAATTTTTCGGCAAAAAATCATTTTTTTCGATTTTTTCCGCTCGGGGGGCTCGCGAAAAACCTTGAATTTTTTGAATCTTGCTGTTCGTCAGAGAGTAATTCAAGTCACCGTTCTGTAGCAATCCTTATGTTTATTTGCGATGATGCTTAAAAGCTAAAATTAATTGTTGGTATAAGAAAATAGCTGCTCATATGGTGTATGTACTTAATACTCACAATTATAGTGATCTTGGTAAACTTAACTCTCTTAGAACAGTATATTCAATTTTTCTGAATAATCGACTGCAAACGGATTCAGGGAGAGATCTAAATTCTGTTAACTCTCGCTGATCCTATCTATCGATCTGATACGAGCTAACACTTGTTACTGCAAAAGGAAACCGAAAACGACTCCAATGAACTTTTACAAACTATCTAGTTTCCAAGTATATAAACACCGCGTTGTTCTAACTCCTGTTTGACAATTAACTTCCGTTTTACTTTTCCTAAGCTTCGATTATCATAATGTCATTTTATTTCGTTTACTCTGGCATTCGCTGACAGCAGGTCCCGTCAGATTCCGTACACTGAGGCGTAACCGCCCCGTCACCGACCGCAACATTCCCCGCCTCGTAAAACTGGTCTGGATGGGTTTCCGGTTGACCAGGTTTACTATGGAGTAGCACATCTATGATAGCAAGCTTAGTAACCGGTCGTCGAAGTATACCGTCCGAAGTTTTGACGAATGCTTGCCTGATTCGTCCATCCTTGGCCACCAACGTACGCACGACTCTTCCTCGAATCCAGCTACTTCGAACGTTTTCGTCAGCTATGAACACAACATCTCCTTCTTGAATGGCCTTGACGTCTTTGAACCACTTGGTCCTCCTGGTTAAGGTGGGCAGGTATTCACGAATCCATCTTCGCCACATTTGATCCAATAGATGTTGGCAAAGATTCCATCCGCTTCGCAGAGCTGACTTCTCGTCTGTTGGGTTTTTCGGTGGTTGCTTTGATCCATCTGAGGCCAGGTGGATGAAATGGTTGGGAGTTAACGCTTCCGAGTCAGCTGTTTCGAGCGGCATATAGGTTAACGGTCTGGAATTAACCATTCTTTCTGCATCGCACAACACGGTTTGGAGTACTTCCTCTGATGGACTTCGACACTGGTAAAGGGTAGATAGAGCTGCTTTAACTGAGCGCACCATCCTCTCCCAAGCGCCGCCCATGTGGGGAGCGGACGGTGGTATGAAGATCCACTTGGTGTTCCGGTCTGTGAAGGTTTCGGCTAAGCCCGCGTTAACCGATTGGATTTCTTTCAGCAACTCTCGACTTGCTCCCACGAAGTTCGTGCCATTGTCAGTGTAGATTTCGGTCGGCGGCCCTCGTCTGCTGATAAAACGTCTCATCGCCAACTTGAGAGATTCCGTTGAAAGAGATGCCACAACTTCCAGATGAATGGCCCGTATGGTCAGGCAGGTAAACAGAGCCACCCACCGTTTCACCTTGGATCTTCCGATTTTGATGTAGAGGGGACCGAAATAATCTATTCCCGTATAGGTGAAGGGTCTCACAAAGGGAGTAACTCTTGCTTCCGGTAATGGTGCCATTTGTGGAGCTATCGGTTTTGTTCGATACACTTTGCACCACGTGCATTCCTTTGCGAAATGACGCACTTCCGTTCGCAGTCTTGAGATATGGAATCTCTGTCGAATTTCATTAACTACGGATTCATTATTTCCATGGACAAATTTTCTGTGATACCAGTCGATCAGTAACATTGTTATGCGACTTTTCCTTGGCAGTATAATTGGAAAACGCGCATCGTAACTTGCAAAAGGAGACGCTTCAATGCGACTGCGCATTCGAATAACGCCCCACTCGTCGATAAATGGCGACAATTTAAACAATTGGCTTGCACTGGTGATTTCTCCACTCTGCCTACTTCCTGCTGATTCCTTTTTTCCGATTCGGCCCAGTAAAATAAGTTCTTCCACGTATGCTTCGGCTTGAGCTTGGCGCCAAATAACGTTTTCGCCATTCCGAATATCTTCTTGCTCTAGAAGTCCGGTCGTTCGCAATCGGTACCGAGCGCGATTTATGAAGTAGTACATGTACGCCGTCGATCTGAGCAATCTCTCGAATTTTGAGAATCTCTTCGGGTCAATTAGGGGAACAACAATAACTTCTCTATGCACGTTTAACGTGCGCATTTCTTCCTCCGTATCTGTCGCAACTGGCAATTGCTCAGGCCATTCGTTTTCGGGTAAATACAGAAATTCCGGCCCAGTGACCCAACAGCTCTTCGGGCTTACCAGAGGACCCTTACCCCATTTTGTTGCTTCATCGGCAATGTTGAGCTTAGATGGTACCCAATGCCACTCCTGTTGATTTGTAATCTCCAAAATTTCTCCTACTCTGATGGCGACATATTGGCGGTATTTACGAGCGTCAGACTTGATCCACGATAAAACCGTTTTAGAATCCGTCCACATAAACCGCAGTCCGATAGGAATCGTATGTCCTTCTATGACCGTTCGAAGCAATCTGCTTCCTATTAGTGCAGCTTCGAGTTCCGCTCGCGGAATGGAAAGCGGTTTCAAAGGCGTTACTTTTGCTTTCGCAGTTACTAAGGCTACTCTTGGTTTATGGTGGTCCACCATGCGAAAATAAATTGCACATGCAAACGCTGTCTCGCTAGCGTCCACGAAAACGTGCACCTGGAGTGTTTGAAGACTCGTCGGTTGGTAATTTGGAAAGTAGCACCTAGCGAACCGCAAACTTGGTATCTCCTTGAGCAATTCAATCCAACGCTTCCATTTGGATTCCAGTTCATTGGGAATTGGCTCGTCCCACGCAATTTTAGCCCTCCAAATATCCTGCAGTAATGTTTTCCCATGGATAACGTAATTTGAGATTAAACCAAGAGGATCAAAAAGACTCATCACCACTCGTAGAATAGACCGTTTCGTTGGATAGATGGAACCGGAAATTACCTTTTGTAGATCTGTTGGAACATTGACGGAAAATCCAAAAGAGTCTTCGGATGGGTACCAGGTCATGCCCAAAACTCGCTCATATTGTTCGGCCGGAACGATGGCGAATTCTTTCTGCCGCACATCACTTGCCTGACCCATCTGTTCCAGAACCTCTTTAGAATTCGATAGAAAATTACGTAGTTCGAATCCGGCTTTCGAATGAACTGTACGAACGTCCAATGCGATCTTCACCATCTCCTCCACTGAGTCGCGGCTATCGGCATAATCGTCTACATAAGTCGATCGTTTGATTGGTTCTTCTGCTTCCGGATACTCAACTTTCCATTCTTCGGCATTGACGTTTTTTACGTATTGCGCCATGCAGGGTGAGCATGTGGCGCCAAAGCTGGCCACATCTAACACGAAAACGTCAGGTTCGTTTTGAGGATCTTTCCTCCATAAAAATAGTTGAGATTGACGATCTTCAGCTCTTATTTTGATTTGGTGATACATTTCTCGAATGTCACCCGTGATGCATATTTGCCTTTGTCGGAATCGATAAAGAACTGAATGGAGGGGAGCAAGCATGTCTGGTCCTTTCAAGAGCAAATCGTTGAAGGCGACACCATTTACTCTGGCTGCAGCGTCCCAAATTATTCGGACTTTTCCGGATTTCCGGGGGTTCAAAACGACACCAAGTGGAAGAAACCACATCCGTTTCGGATCCATGCTACTTAACTCATCCGCCGTCGCTTTATGAGCATACTGCTTCTCCTGATATTCGTCGATAAGATTCTCTAATGCAGTTCTCAATTCTGGATGCTTCGATAGCCGTCTTTCTAGGCAACGGAGTCTATTAATGGCCATGTTTTTAGTAGGAGGAACCTCGATGTCGTCGAAGCGCCACAGCAGTCCACACTCAAAATGACCGTCGTTCCGCTTAACCGTTGTCCGCTGCAGGACCGCAAGAACGCGCTGATCGTCTGTCGACTGAAGAACAGGTCCTGAAGAAATACCGAGACTTTCCAATGCGAAAAACTCCTTGACCAATTCGTGAAGAGCATTATCCTTAGAGCATTCTCTAATATGTAACGATGTCGATGCAAAACTATTTTCCATAGTGCCTGTTTTCCCGAAAATGCTCCAACCCAAACACGATTTAGCCGCTAACGGTTCGTCTCGCTTTCCTTCTCTTGTTTTGGTCGGTAGTGTTAATTGTATGTTGTCTAGGCCGATAAGAAGTTTAGGAATCGCATTTTGATAACTGTCGATCGGGAGCTTGGCTAAATGATTGTACTGATCAGCTAGTGCCTCATAATCCAGAGATTGAGCATGCAGACCCAACGTTCCAACGGTTCTTACATTTCTGAGTTTGAATTTTCTATCACTTCGTGTTCCCGATATCGTTAAATCAAGTTTGCTTGAATCAGTTTCCTCTCGTGTGACATTGCCTGTCCAAAGTAGGCATAGTGGCGCATCTGACCCCTTGAGTCCCAATTTCTGTATGACCTCTTTCTCGATGAGAGTGGTAGAAGATCCTTCGTCGAAAAATGCGAAAATCTGTAGTTTCAGTCCATTTCCGTACAACACAACTGGGACTATACGGAAAAGTACACTAGCTTGCAGCTGGCGGTGGAATCCTAGCAACGCGGGTGTTTCGTCCGCATTTGTCTTCTTCTCCCCTTTCGGTTGGCCTGGATGAAGCAAATGATGGTGCTCTCCGTCGCAGCCCTTGCTGTTACACGTTTTTCTTGATTTGGCCTTGCATGGCCATCGGCCGTGCGGAACTAAACATTTTCGACAAAGTTGATGCAAATCGACTTGTTTCCAGCGTTCGCTAAGTGAAAGATTTTTGAACTTGAAGCAATCACGAATTCTGTGGCCAGTACTTTTACAGACGAAGCATGATATGATGGGATTCTGTGGCTGTTTGGAATTTTCATCTACAATCTTCAACGGAACCTGAACATGAGCGTTAAAGTGAGCATTATCTTTATCCTTTCGGCTCATCTTTCCCTGGTTGACCAAGCCGACATCACTTGAAACCGTCACTTCACTAGCATCGGAAATTATGTCAAGCATAAACGCTCCAAACGTACTCAAATTTACGTCTCTCAAACGTCTCTTATGATGAGCCCAATCCATCTGTAAGTAGGATGGTAATTTGCCAACAAGCTCTTGCAATAAGGAAGGGTGGTTCAGATGGCCATACAGTTTAGCGGCTTTTATTTGTCCTACGAGGCTCTGGACTGCTATGCCGAAATTTATAAGCATGTCTAACCTTTCCGGTTTTGGCGGTGGAACATTCCGAACTTTCTGTAGCAACGATTGTATGAACCGCTCTGGATTTCCAAATAAGATTTCAAGCGTTTCCATAATCTGTGGAACCGAGGAGGGAGACATCAAATGGCATCTAACCGCTTCCAAAGCACTACCTTTTAAGCACTTTTGCAAGCGCAACAAGTTTTCTGCATCTGAAAACCCACACATTAGCGTCGATGTTTGAAAGATGCTTGCGAATAGCGGCCACTCTTCGGCGTTTCCAGAGAACATCGGTAACTCTCTACCCGCAATCTGCCTGGCAGCGAGTTGATATGGCTGTGGACCTGTATTCCCTATCCCTTGATGATGATACACTGACTCGGAAATATTTGGTTGCGGCGCAAAACGGTTGTAGTTGTGGCTTTGCGAGTCGACACGTATCATGGGTGCTTGTCGATCCAAATAAGAAGATGGAGGGAAAACTGTGGGAGCTTCTCTGGACGCGGCAATTGGAGCACCACCGTACAATGGAACGTAGTGAGGGATTTCTTGTGGCATTGTACAAACCCTGCTGCTGACGGGGGGCATACAAGTGACTTCGGAAATTTGTTCATCAACTGAAACACCTGGAATTCCTTTTCCTTCCATAGTTGCTGTGCCGGAAGACTGGGGAAGTAACTGGGGTATCGGGTACGAAATATCATAGGCGGACAGTAAACTATTCGATACTGGATTCCTTTGTTGTGATGGTGCCGGTAGATAATTGAAATCGAATGCTTGTTGTGGTTCTGAACGCACGATCGCAGGCATCTGTGGTACTCCCACGGGATATTGCGTTACATTAACGGCAGCAAGTGTGTGTGGTACAGCTGAGTAATAAGAAGCGCTAGATACAACTTGAGGCTCAATTCCGCAGCTGATTCTAGCTGGATAACTCTGTTGATCTCCTGCCCCAGGCTGTCTTGGGTTGAGAGGATTTGTAAACACACATGATACTTGAGTGGCAGGTTGGCGCAATGTAGGAAAAGATACTTGCGGTGCTGAACTGCGAATAGGCGTCGACGTCAAAACGTTTCCTCTCTCTTTAGCAACTATTGGGTTCTTGTAAATTGCTCCTGTATACCGCGTTTCGGGCTTGCTGAACGGATGATGGATCAATGGTTTAGACACTAATTGGTCAGAAACTCGAACTGGTTCATTTACATCATGAATAGCTTTTGGATCAACAACTGTTGTACGCACTGCTGTCGTTGGCCCAATTAAAGGGAGGTTGCTGAACACTGCTGTTGTCATTATACCCGTCGCCACGGTAGTAGTGTCAGTTGTAGAAGTAACTGCCATACCTCCCAAATGTTGGTTTTGCTCGAGCCATTCCCTGACTCGACTGCGAGAACTCGCACCACTTTTGCGACTTCGCACGCTTGCTCTTTCTTCGTTCGCTAATGCCTCACTTGCTAGAAGCGCATACTTTCGGCTGATGAATTCCATGTCCAGATTTCCTTTTTCGATCAGAGCTTGTTTTTCCTTCTCCTGCTTCTCCGCAAGCAACCGCGCCTGACTCTCCCTTTCTTCTTCCAGCTGCTTAAGGCGCAAATCGAGTCCTGCTGAAATAGCTGACACTCGACTCTTCGCAGAGGCCTTGGACTGCCCGGAATTAGATTCGGCTCGAGTGGGATTTGCTGCTATGCAGTGGCGACATAACCAGCTACGATCTTTCACGGAATCATCTACTCCAGCACACGAGAAATGGAACCAGCGAGAACAGTTATCGCAAGCAACAAGTTTCGCTGACTCTTCCAGCTTGGAGCATTCCCCACAGTGCACCAGCGAAGAGGTTTGGTTTTCATCGGGCATATTTATCGTTCTGTTATTCGCTGCCATGATCCTCAGCTCAGAACTATATAATTCTTTTAAGAATGTTCGTCAGAGAGTAATTCAAGTCACCGTTCTGTAGCAATCCTTATGTTTATTTGCGATGATGCTTAAAAGCTAAAATTAATTGTTGGTATAAGAAAATAGCTGCTCATATGGTGTATGTACTTAATACTCACAATTATAGTGATCTTGGTAAACTTAACTCTCTTAGAACAGTATATTCAATTTTTCTGAATAATCGACTGCAAACGGATTCAGGGAGAGATCTAAATTCTGTTAACTCTCGCTGATCCTATCTATCGATCTGATACGAGCTCTAAAACTAAACTGTGAATTATTAGGTGAATAAATGGTTTGAAAATTAAACTCACAACACTTGTTACTGCAAAAGGAAACCGAAAACGACTCCAATGAACTTTTACAAACTATCTAGTTTCCAAGTATATAAACACCGCGTTGTTCTAACTCCTGTTTGACAATTAACTTCCGTTTTACTTTTCCTAAGCTTCGATTATCATAATGTCATTTTATTTCGTTTACTCTGGCATTCGCTGACAGCAGGTCCCGTCAGATTCCGTACACTGAGGCGTAACCGCCCCGTCACCGACCGCAACACTTGCAAAATTTTAAACTCGAAAATTTTTCGGCAAAAAATCATTTTTTTCGATTTTTTCCGCTCGGGGGGCGCGCGAAAAACCTTGAATTTTTTGAATCTTGCAAAATTTTAAACTCGAAAATTTTTCGGCAAAAAATCATTTTTTTTTCGATTTTTTCCGCTCGGGGGGCGCGCGAAAAACCTTGAATTTTTTGAATCTTGCAAAATTTTAAAGTCGAAAATTTTTCGGCAAAAAATCATTTTTTTCGATTTTTTCCGCTCGGGGGGCGCGCGAAAAACCTTGAATTTTTTGAATCTTGCAAAATTTTAAAGTCGAAAATTTTTCGGCAAAAAATCATTTTTTTCGATTTTTTCCGCTCGGGGGGCGCGCGAAAAACCTTGAATTTTTTGAATCTTGCAAAATTTTAAAGTCGTAAATTTTTCGGCAAAAAATCATTTTTTTCGATTTTTTCCGCTCGGGGGGCGCGCGAAAAACCTTGAATTTTTTGAATCTTGCAAAATTTTAAAGTCGAAAATTTTTCGGCAAAAAATCATTTTTTTCGATTTTTTCCGCTGGGGGGGCGCGCGAAAAACCTTGAATTTTTTGAATCTTGCAAAATTTTAAACTCGAAAATTTTTCGGCAAAAAATCATTTTTTTCGATTTTTTCCGCTCGGGGGGCGCGCGAAAAACCTTGAATTTTTTTAATCTTGCAAAATTTTAAAGTCGTAAATTTTTCGGCAAAAAATCATTTTTTTCGATTTTTTCCGCTCGGGGGGCGCGCGAAAAACCTTGAATTTTTTGAATCTTGCAAAATTTTAAAGTCGAAAATTTTTCGGCAAAAAATCATTTTTTTCGATTTTTTCCGCTCGGGGGGCGCGCGAAAAACCTTGAATTTTTTGAATCTTGCAAAATTTTAAAGTCGTAAATTTTTCGGCAAAAAATCATTTTTTTCGATTTTTTCCGCTCGGGGGGCGCGCGAAAAACCTTGAATTTTTTGAATCTTGCAAAATTTTAAAGTCGAAAATTTTTCGGCAAAAAATCATTTTTTTCGATTTTTTCCGCTGGGGGGGCGCGCGAAAAACCTTGAATTTTTTGAATCTTGCAAAATTTTAAACTCGAAAATTTTTCGGCAAAAAATCATTTTTTTCGATTTTTTCCGCTCGGGGGGCGCGCGAAAAACCTTGAATTTTTGAATCTTGCAAAATTTTAAAGTCGAAAATTTTTCGGCAAAAAATCATTTTTTTCGATTTTTTCCGCTCGGGGGGCGCGCGAAAAACCTTGAATTTTTTGAATCTTGCAAAATTTTAAAGTCGTAAATTTTTCGGCAAAAAATCATTTTTTTCGATTTTTTCCGCTCGGGGGGCGCGCGAAAAACCTTGAATTTTTTGAATCTTGCAAAATTTTAAACTCGAAAATTTTTCGGCAAAAAATCATTTTTTTCGATTTTTTCCGCTCGGGGGGCGCGCGAAAAACCTTGAATTTTTTGAATCTTGCAAAATTTTAAACTCGAAAATTTTTCGGCAAAAAATCATTTTTTTCGATTTTTTCCGCTCGGGGGGCGCGCGAAAAACCTTGAATTTTTTGAATCTTGCAAAATTTTAAAGTCGAAAATTTTTCGGCAAAAAATCATTTTTTTCGATTTTTTCCGCTCGGGGGGCGCGCGAAAAACCTTGAATTTTTTGAATCTTGCAAAATTTTAAACTCGAAAATTTTTCGGCAAAAAATCATTTTTTTCGATTTTTTCCGCTCGGGGGGCGCGCGAAAAACCTTGAATTTTTTGAATCTTGCAAAATTTTAAACTCGAAAATTTTTCGGCAAAAAATCATTTTTTTCGATTTTTTCCGCTCGGGGGGCGCGCGAAAAACCTTGAATTTTTTGAATCTTGCAAAATTTTAAAGTCGTAAATTTTTCGGCAAAAAATCATTTTTTTCGATTTTTTCCGCTCGGGGGGCGCGCGAAAAACCTTGAATTTTTTGAATCTTGCAAAATTTTAAAGTCGAAAATTTTTCGGCAAAAAATCATTTTTTTCGATTTTTTCCGCTGGGGGGGCGCGCGAAAAACCTTGAATTTTTTGAATCTTGCAAAATTTTAAACTCGAAAATTTTTCGGCAAAAAATCATTTTTTTCGATTTTTTCCGCTCGGGGGGCGCGCGAAAAACCTTGAATTTTTTGAATCTTGCAAAATTTTAAAGTCGTAAAGTTTTCGGCAAAAAATCATTTTTTTCGATTTTTTCCGCTCGGGGGGCGCGCGAAAAACCTTGAATTTTTTGAATCTTGCAAAATTTTAAACTCGAAAATTTTTCGGCAAAAAATTCATTTTTTTCGATTTTTTCCGCTCGGGGGGCGCGCGAAAAACCTTGAATTTTTTGAATCTTGCAAAATTTTAAAGTCGAAAATTTTTCGGCAAAAAATCATTTTTTTCGATTTTTTCCGCTCGGGGGGCGCGCGAAAAACCTTGAATTTTTTGAATCTTGCAAAATTTTAAAGTCGTAAATTTTTCGGCAAAAAATCATTTTTTTCGATTTTTTCCGCTCGGGGGGCGCGCGAAAAACCTTGAATTTTTTGAATCTTGCAAAATTTTAAAGTCGAAAATTTTTCGGCAAAAAATCATTTTTTTCGATTTTTTCCGCTCGGGGGGCACGCGAAAAACCTTGAATTTTTTTAATCTTGCAAAATTTTAAAGTCGTAAATTTTTCGGCAAAAAATCATTTTTTTCGATTTTTTCCGCTCGGGGGGCGCGCGAAAAACCTGGAATTTTTTGAATCTTGCAAAATTTTAAACTCGAAAATTTTTCGGCAAAAAATCATTTTTTTCGATTTTTTCCGCTCGGGGGGCGCGCGAAAAACCTTGAATTTTTTGAATCTTGCAAAATTTTAAAGTCGTAAATTTTTCGGCAAAAAATCATTTTTTTCGATTTTTTCCGCTCGGGGGGCGCGCGAAAAACCTTGAATTTTTTGAATCTTGCAAAATTTTAAAGTCGTAAATTTTTCGGCAAAAAATCATTTTTTTCGATTTTTTCCGCTCGGGGGGCGCGCGAAAAACCTTGAATTTTTTGAATCTTGCAAAATTTTAAACTCGAAAATTTTTCGGCAAAAAATCATTTTTTTCGATTTTTTCCGCTCGGGGGGCGCGCGAAAAACCTTGAATTTTTTGAATCTTGCAAAATTTTAAAGTCGTAAATTTTTCGGCAAAAAATCATTTTTTTCGATTTTTTCCGCTCGGGGGGCGCGCGAAAAACCTTGAATTTTTTGAATCTTGCAAAATTTTAAACTCGAAAATTTCTCGGCAAAAAATCATTTTTTTCGATTTTTTCCGCTCGGGGGGCGCGCGAAAAACCTTGAATTTTTTGAATCTTGCAAAATTTTAAACTCGAAAATTTTTCGGCAAAAAATCATTTTTTTCGATTTTTTCCGCTCGGGGGGCGCGCGAAAAACCTTGAATTTTTTGAATCTTGCAAAATTTTAAAGTCGAAAATTTTTCGGCAAAAAATTTTTTTTTTCGATTTTTTCCGCTCGGGGGGCGCGCGAAAAACCTTGAATTTTTTGAATCTTGCAAAATTTTAAAGTCGAAAATTTTTCGGCAAAAATAATTTTTTTCGATTTTTTCCGCTCGGGGGGCGCGCGAAAAACCTTGAATTTTTTGAATCTTGCAAAATTTTAAAGTCGTAAATTTTTCGGCAAAAAATCATTTTTTTCGATTTTTTCCGCTCGGGGGGCGCGCGAAAAACCTTGAATTTTTTGAATCTTGCAAAATTTTAAAGTCGTAAATTTTTCGGCAAAAAATCATTTTTTTCGATTTTTTCCGCTCGGGGGGCGCGCGAAAAACCTTGAATTTTTTGAATCTTGCAAAATTTTAAACTCGAAAATTTTTCGGCAAAAAATCATTTTTTTCGATTTTTTCCGCTCGGGGGGCGCGCGAAAAACCTTGAATTTTTTGAATCTTGCAAAATTTTAAAGTCGAAAATTTTTCGGCAAAAAATCATTTTTTTCGATTTTTTCCGCTCGGGGGGCGCGCGAAAAACCTTGAATTTTTTGAATCTTGCAAAATTTTAAAGTCGAAAATTTTTCGGCAAAAAATCATTTTTTTCGATTTTTTCCGCTCGGCTGGCGCGCGAAAAACCTTGAATTTTTTGAATCTTGCAAAATTTTAAAGTCGTAAATTTTTCGGCAAAAAATCATTTTTTTCGATTTTTTCCGCTCGGGGGGCGCGCGAAAAACCTTGAATTTTTTGAATCTTGCAAAATTTTAAACTCGAAAATTTTTCGGCAAAAAATCATTTTTTTTCGATTTTTTCCGCTCGGGGGGCGCGCGAAAAACCTTGAATTTTTTGAATCTTGCAAAATTTTAAAGTCGAAAATTTTTCGGCAAAAAATCATTTTTTTCGATTTTTTCCGCTCGGGGGGCGCGCGAAAAACCTTGAATTTTTTGAATCTTGCAAAATTTTAAACTCGAAAATTTTTCGGCAAAAAATCATTTTTTTCGATTTTTTCCGCTCGGGGGGCGCGCGAAAAACCTTGAATTTTTTGAATCTTGCAAAATTTTAAAGTCGTAAATTTTTCGGCAAAAAATCATTTTTTTCAATTTTTTCCGCTCGGGGGGCGCGCGAAAAACCTTGAATTTTTTGAATCTTGCAAAATTTTAAACTCGAAAATTTTTCGGCAAAAAATCATTTTTTTCGATTTTTTCCGCTCGGGGGGCGCGCGAAAAACCTTGAATTTTTTGAATCTTGCAAAATTTTAAAGTCGAAAATTTTTCGGCAAAAAATCATTTTTTTCGATTTTTTCCGCTCGAGGGGCGCGCGAAAAACCTTGAATTTTTTGAATCTTGCAAAATTTTAAACTCGAAAATTTTTCGGCAAAAAATCATTTTTTTCGATTTTTTCCGCTCGGGGGGCGCGCGAAAAACCTTGAATTTTTTGAATCCTGCAAAATTTTAAAGTCGTAAATATTTCGGCAAAAAATCATTTTTTTCAATTTTTTCCGCTCGGGGGGCGCGCGAAAAACCTTGAATTTTTTGAATCTTGCAAAATTTTAAACTCGAAAATTTTTCGGCAAAAAATCATTTTTTTCGATTTTTTCCGCTCGGGGGGCGCGCGAAAAACCTTGAATTTTTTGAATCTTGCAAAATTTTAAAGTCGAAAATTTTTCGGCAAAAAATCATTTTTTTTCGATTTTTTCCGCTCGGGGGGCGCGCGAAAAACCTTGAATTTTTTGAATCTTGCAAAATTTTAAAGTCGAAAATTTTTCGGCAAAAAATCATTTTTTTCGATTTTTTC
>NC_073693.1:184669235-184685968 GCF_029784155.1 Uranotaenia lowii | reverse complement strand
TTGGACACACGCTGCGAAAAGATGAAAACGAGATTTGCAGAGAGGCGCTTGACTGGAATCCAGATGGACATCGAAGAAGAGGCAGGCCCAAAAGCTCGTGGCAGCGTAGTCTAGCCGTTGAAATCCGCACAGTCTTGGCTGGCAGCAAGGGAAGACGCTGGCTCCGGATCGCCAGCAGTGGAGATCTTTTATCTCAGCCCTATGCGTCGGTCAATCGGCGCTGGACATTTAGGTAGGTAGGTAGGTTCCAGAAGTACGAGGACCTGTTTCTGAAAGACGGAGAAAATCTGGATGACGAAGTTAAAGTTCGCCTGCTGTTGAGGAGCCTCAGCATTAACAGCGAGGATTTAGAGCTGAACAAAATCACCGCAGATCAGTTCAAATCCTTAATTTCCATTTGCGGTCTACGGTCTCCGAAGAAATCTGACATCCGAACAAGGTTGTTGTCGAAGTTGGAATCCGAAAGGCAAAGGGTAATGTAAACTGGAAAGCTTGATCACCGAATGCCAACGTTTACATAACTCAAAATCCCACATGGCTATGCTGGTACAGAAGCAACCAACGACGGCTTCAATCTGCGCAATCATCCGGAAAAATCAGTCGTATCAACCCGCTTCATCACCAAGGAAACCGTCAAGCGTTCCAAGGAGTTCTTGTTGGCAGTGTGGAGTTATGCACTTTGTACGTGATTGCTTATTTTCAATTCACACGTGCAAAATATGCATTGAAACGGGCCACAATAAAGGCTACTGCAATTGCTTTTCGGCGAAGCCATCTGCCAAAAGCAAGAAACAGAAGGAAAAAGTCAAACGAATTTTTGACATCAACCGTGGAAGCAGTGCAGCGTCACGAAAGTTCCTCATCGACGTAGTGATATTACGGATGAAGTTTGATACAGCGTCCGACATCACCATCCTCTTTAAGCATTCGTGGCAGGAACTTGGCTCTACATCAAATCGGTACCCAAGCAAAAACCGCATCAGGAAAACCCTTGAACATCATTGATCAGCTGCATTGTAACATCACTCTGGACAAGAACACGAAATCTGGGTTGTGCAAAACTACAATCTTTTCGGCGTGGATTGGATCGAAATGTTTGATTTGTGGTCACTACCTCTCTCAAAGATTTTCCATCCAGTTTGAACCAGAAAAGTTACTTCGGTCCAATGATGCAACGCAGTTTCCACACCACGACACGGACGACGCAAACTGCTTGTTTTTAACGGGGATTGTGCAACACGTTCGAGTGGTGAAAACGAATACGATATAATTCGCTCATCTGCTAATCAACTCAAGCGGGGTGAGAGGGGAACAATAGCTGATTGCAATCCACCACTCAACATTCTCATGGGCATGTTTGGATTCCCGTCACCGAATCAGCGGGACGTAACACCATAACAGCGTTCGGAAGTTATTTCATCAAATCGGAAACCGGTACCAACACATCAAGAACCGTGTTCCACTGCTCCCATCAACGAAACAGAATCCCAGCTGACTCAACCATTCGAGCAGATGATCAAGCCGAATTCCAGGAAGACGTTGAAGAATGGAGTCCTCTACAATCAACCAAAGAACCTATTCCCTCAGGTTCCAGACCACCACGACCTCAAAGTATGATCAGAATGCCATCAAGGTTGGAGCCATCAAGGTTTTCCCTACTAGCATAGCAACCATTTATCACTAAGGAAAATCAACTAGTGAAAATTTAGTTCATTCCTTTTTTGCCTTTTGTCGAATAAAGTCTACTTTTATAAAACAGATTTTTCATTCATGAAAATACAACAGGAGACAACTAGCGAAAGGGATATTTTGTAAGATTAGTTTAACTAACGTCAGTTGAAAATAAGAGCCAGAAATATTTTCCAGTCATAAAATTGAGTCTGTTCTGTATGCGCTATAAAAAAGCTTCCGTATATACATAAAGCCGAACAAATTAACCGCTTGTCACGCCATCTCCCGTTCGGAACTGAGACTATCTAGCATACATCTTATACAGTTAAAAAATCCGTTGAGTTCCACGTACGATCTCATTTAGTTTTCCTGGCTGGCTAATCGAGGTGTTTAAAAGATAGGCTCCAGTGATAAAAAAAAATGTATCACCACTCGTGTCCTTGAGATTTAGGACAAAAGCCTCATTTAGCTAGGTGGTTGAAATGCGATGCAAGACACAAAATTGCCGATGCCTTTTGTCATCGATTGCCGCGGTTAGTTTTGGGGTGTGCTATTCGTTAGTGGGAGATCACACTTTATTCTGGTAGATTTGCTCAGCGTGGAAGGTCTTGTGAGTTTTCTCGTGATTAGTCAAAGCTGCAGGCTAGTTAGTTCACCAGTGCAATTGTGACTTCTAGTTACCGTGAGTATTTAGTGGTTTTTGCTACAGCCCTGGTAATAATATACGAAATCACTTAGGTATTGCGTACGATAAGTTTTTGTGCGTGAGGGACGCAGTTTGATTATAGGAAAGCTCAAATAGCATCTTCCAAACTTGGATAAAACCAACGTTAGTTGCAGGTAAGGCTTTTTAAGCGCAAATGATTGTAATGTGGTAATGATAGAAATCGTTGAACGACAGGAAAGCCCACCGTTCAACGTGGGTGCAAGTTGGGGCCACCGATACTTGTCGCCAACTGCTTGGACAACTACACGTGACAGCAGACATCACTCAGAACACTGTTAGCTTCAATAGTTCGTCATCGCTCAGTGTCACGAGTGATAACGCGTCGGACAAAGCCTTCCTTTGCGTAAGCTTCAAGGTCATTTAATCGGAAGTGGAACCACGTGCTCGTCGCTAAACAACTTTAAGCGTCGATAGTGACTAAGTGGACAGCTACCAGTCCACAGTGGGTTACGTTATCTCGGCGGTAGGAAAAACCGCCCACCCACACTTATTTAGTCACTGGTGGTTTTATGTTCGACGGCGATCGCGCCACCTGTGGGCCAGTTGTGATACTCGAAGGCCACAGTTCGTTCTGGCTCGATTCACGACATCAGAGTCTGAAATAAGTTTGCCAAATACCTGCCCGCCAATTATTCGAGACACCAACCCACGTGTGCTCGACTATCATCGTCTGAGTTTGGAACATCGTTTGGAGTAAAACATCGCCTGAGTTCAACGAGAGCAGCATCCGGTGGTTTGATAGCCACAGTAACTCCAGAAATACCAGGTTTGCTAGAATTAAGAATATTGTATGAATTCCTAGGATTTTACAGATAGTAAGTGACGTCACTATAGGCTTCAGGGAATGAATCTCTCGAATACAAAACTAGAATTGTAAACGTAACATCGTTTTTCCCTGAGATCTGAAGCGTTGACGTTTTTGCTGGTTTGGGGTGTGGTAAGGGTTGCGATTAGCATTTGGTTGTTCCGCATAGTTTTGGGTTCTGCATCGCCTTTCAAATTGGAATTAGGAATCAGGGATTCACCTTCGTTTAGTTGTTGGGAAAGCCAAAATGAGTTTGGGTGTTTGAACTATACTTAACCCGCCCTGTTTCAAGTCTCAAAAGCCGAGCACGGTAACACGCATCAACAGTCTCTCGACGTTCGAGAGTGGCGCTTAAGCTGTTGTTTGTTCGGGAGCAACAACATTCGTTACTAATTCTGGCGCCCAACGTGGGGCACGAAAAGATAGTCTATTTGGTTCCGTTTGATCTTGATACAATTTGAATTTAATTTGCGATTTATAGTTACAACCCTGTCACCCTCTAGAACCACTTTGCTTAAACTTGGTTGGATAAATTAAAAATATAGTTATTAGTTATTTGTTGGAAATTTTGATTGGATTTTGGATTATCAGTAATATATAATTACATATATAAAAAAATTTCACCTGATTACGGGTTGAAATGGAGCATTATCGAATAAATGCAGATCATCTTGAAGAAGATGAGCTGGATTATGAGCTTTCGTTGCGAGGAGCTAGGCTCAATGAGCCACTTAACTCTAAAAGAAGAACGTTACGAACACTTTTGCGCGACCAGGAAGATTCCACGACATTGGGTTTTCCAGCATCACAAGATTTGACAGAGGATTATGTTCGGATTACCAGCAATCTGAAACAAATTGAACAAGTTCTGAGTATCGGTCGACGTCATGGTAATTTATACACTAGACTCGTTCATTATCATCGGCGATTAGCGAGGTATTCACCTAAGACTGAATCGGAAAAACAAAATCAAATGATTTTGACCAATCTGGTTAGTAGTTTGGCTGAAAAGTTTTATAAAATCGATTTGAATTTGCTGGCCAGAAGTCTCACGAGTGGTTCAGTTACGTACAGGGATGCACCGGGAATTTCGGAAACTAATGTGCGTGGTACGGACCAGGCTACTGCATCTGGATATAGAATTCCTTCTCAAGGTTTAGGGTACGGATTTGATGTTCCGTCAACCCTTGATAGAGACTTGTCTGGGTCACGGCTTCAGGTTTCTGATACGTTAGAAAATCAGCTCGGTGCGCAATCGAATGAATCGGTCGTCCAAACGAATCTCGCGGAACCACAATCCTCGACGTCTAATCCGCAGCCGATAATTTCCGGTATTCAAGAACACGGTTTGCAAGATTTTTCGCGATTTTCTGTTAACAATCAATCCGCATTTTTAGGATTTGACCTGTCAAATTTAACTAATCCCCGACCTTCAATGGAACACGCCGCGACAGGAAATGATCTGCCATCGAACGCTATACCGATTTGGAATGCCGATCGTACGGTGAATGGCCAGCCGGTGGCCTCGACGGTAACTGAAACTCGGCCGAACCAAATGCCGATTTGGAATATTGATCGCTCAGTAAATGGTCAGCCGGTGGCCTCGACGGTAACTGAAACTCGGTCGAACCCGATGCCGATTTGGAATAATGATCGCTCATTGAATGGTCAGCCGGTGGCCTCGGCGGGAAATGTACTGAATGTATCGCAGTCGACGAATATCAGAGAACCATTTCGTACAGGATTTACGGGTAATCACTTGTCGGGAAATAACGTTTCGAATTTTGGGCAGTCAAGAAATCCTGAACTGCATCGGTCCGCTGATTATGAATACTTACATGTTTCCGAAGTTGAAAATTATATCCGCGTATACGTAAATAGTCTGGTCGATCAAGGACCGTTACGGTCAGACCGTGCAATTAATTCGAATGCAATCGATCAGCTCGTGGAAAGAATTGCGAACGTGACGTTACAAAATTCAAGGGCTCGTCCGACTACTTTAGCCCCGACGCCGCCTCAGTCGCAAAGATTAGATTTGGGTTACGCAAACCCTTTTAATACTACGATGGTTTCAGATCAATATAGGCCTCAGGTTACCGATTCCTTAACTCATGATCATACTAATCCTGTTCTGAGTATGAACGGATTGAATCCATTTAAACCCCCACCGATTTCTGGGGTTAGACCTTCGCAATCTGCGCCACCTTCACCACATCCTAGTGGTAAGATGAACCAACCCACACAACGGGAGATAGGGAACGCGATTTCGGGGCCCTACGGTGCAGAAGTAAACTTTGTCCAGCCTCGACGTCTTCCCTATCAGCAATGCAATATAATTGAAAAATGGCCTAAATTTAGCGGAGAAGCCAATCAGGTACCTGTTGTTGACTTCCTCCGACAAATCAATCTGCTATGTCGTTCGTATGGCATTGATCAGGAAGATTTACGCATACACGCGCATCTGTTGTTCCGTGATGATGCGTACAATTGGTACACCACGTACGAAGAACGTTTCACGTCTTGGGGGAAATTAGTTAGTGAGCTACTCATGAGATACGACGATCCTAATCGTGATCGATCATTCAAGGAAGAAATGCGTAACAGAAAGCAAAAGCCTAACGAAAAATTTAGTTCATTTTTAACTGACATCGAAACTCTAGCAAGAAGAATGACTAAAAAATGACTGAGCAGGAGAAGTTTGACATTATTTTCGAAAACATGAGGCTAGGATATAAAAGAAGGTTAGCTTTGGAACCAATCTACTCGATTGAACACCTAGCTCAGTTGTGTTACAAGCTAGATGCTGTAGAAACCAATTTGAACCACCTGAAGCCTTTGAATCGTAACGTACCGTTGAATTGTCTAGAAGAAGAAGAATTAGAAAAAAATGAAGGTAACTTGACCCGTGAAGAAACTGAAGATGTTTGCGTTATCAAGTCGCAAACAGACACGAAATTTACTGGTGGTCGAATAACGAAAACGGACTCGGGGAATAACGTAACTGATGTAATGGTTTGTTGGAATTGTCGGAAAATAGGCCATTTGTGGAGAGAATGTGACAAGAGTAAGTTGATATTCTGTCACATGTGTGGTCATCCGGATACCACTGCTTTTCGTTGTCCAAATCGACACCAAATGCGTTCACGATATTCTGTGACTAACGAGTCAAAAAACGAATAAGGATGGGAGACTTAAGGAACCAAGCTCCTGACCGCGATTTCGTAGAGGTTCCTATTCCTAATTTCGAATATTTTGAACGAACATTTCAGATTAACACCTTCACTAGCAAATGCCCCCACATAAGTTTGAAAATCATGTCCGAAAATGTAGTTGGTCTTGCAGACACTGGAGCGAGTGTGTCCGTGATTAGTGCGGTACCGTTGATTGAAAAGCTCGGCCTGAAAATCAACCCTGTAAATTTGAAAGTTTCAACAGCTGACGGAACAGCATATCGATGTCTCGGATTTGTCAACATTCCGTTTACCTATCAGGAAACAACTCACGTGATTCCCACAGTAGTCGTACCTGAGGTGACCAAACCGTTGATCTTGGGAATGGATTTTCTCAAGAAATTCGGGTTTCAATTAATAAGTCCTAATACCTCAATTCCCGTAGAAAGTTATTCCGAAAACGAGGCAAGTCCATCCACGCCAAATCAATTATTAGTAATTGAAGATTATTTTAGTGAACAGTCTGAAAATTTCTGTTTTCAGCTGTCGCCGACAGATGAGCTCGACAGTAAGTTCAAGGTTGTTGTTCCAGAAGAAGATGAAAGTCTTGATATGCCAACGATAGAAATCCCTGACAAAACGATTGATAAGCCGGAAGATATTGTAACTGAGCATGATCTCACCGTGCAAGAAAGGAAAACTCTTTTCGAAGCCATCTCCGAATTGCCAGTTACGGTGGAAGGAAAATTAGGTAGAACGAAAGTCTTAAAGCATTCTATAGATCTAATCCCGGGTATGAGGCCGAAGAAATTCGCTTCATACAAATGGTCTCCCAAGGTAGAATCCGTTATAGATGCCGAGATTGAACGCATGCTGAAACTCGGTGTTATCGAAGAATGCGAAGGTCCGGTAGATTTCTTGAATCCACTCTTGCCAGTCAGAAAGGCAAACGGCAAGTGGAGGATTTGTCTTGATTCACGACGACTAAACGCAGCTACTCGGAAAGATGACTTTCCGTTTCCGAATATGGTTGGCATCCTACAAAGAATACAAAAATCGAGATATTTTTCGGTCATAGACTTATCTGAAGCTTACTATCAGGTTAGCTTAGAACCCTCGGCAAAGGATAAGACGGCATTCAGGACCACTAAGTCGGTCTTTAGGTTCACGGTAATGCCCTATGGGTTAGCTAACAGCCCTGCGACAATGATTCGCTTGATGTCCAAGGTCATCGGACATGACATGGAGCCTCGCGTTTATGTCTATTTAGATGACATAATCATCACTTCTCTCACGTTGGAGGAACACCTGAGATTGATTAAGGAAGTCGCGATTCGATTAAAACGGGCCGGGTTAACTATCAATATAATTAAGTCTCGATTCTGTCAGAAGCAGGTCCGTTACCTTGGTTATGTACTAACCGAGGATGGCCTGTCTATGGACGTGGCCAAAATCCAACCCGTCTTGGACTATAGTACCCCCAAGTCTGTCAAAGACGTACGACGACTCTTGGGTTTAGCGGGTTTCTATCAGAAATTCATAAAGGATTATTCTGAAATCACCACTCCGATAAGTAATCTTTTGAAAAAAGACCGTAAAACATTTGCATGGACCCAGGAAGCCGACGAGGCGTTAGGGAAATTAAAAACCGCATTAGTATCCGCGCCTATATTAGCTAATCCGGACTTTTCTGTTCCTTTTATAATAGAGACAGACAGTTCAGACTTAGCAGTAGGATCCGTTCTCACTCAAGTCCTCGAAGGAGAACGACGTTGTATTGCATATTACTCAAAAAAGTTGTCAAGCACTCAGCGGAAGTATAGCGCGACAGAACGGGAATGCCTAGCAGTTCTGCTGAGCATTGAAAATTTCCGGCACTTCATAGAAGGAAGCCAGTTCGTGATTCAGACCGATGCGATGTCTCTAACGTTTTTGCGTACCATGTCTATCGAGTCAAAATCGCCAAGGATCGCTCGATGGGCATTGAAATTGTCAAAGTATGACATGGTGTTGCAGTACAAAAAGGGCTCTGAAAACATTTCGGCCGACGCGTTGTCGCGAAGCTTCCAGACACATATGTCTCTCAGTTGAAAAGTCAAATTAGAAATTTCCCGGAAAGATACAAAGATTTCCAAATCATTGACGAAAAAGTATTTAAGTTTGTTACCAATACTTCATTGACTGAAGATCCTGGCATGCGGTGGAAATATGTGGTCCCGTTGCTGGAAAGAAAACCGTTGATTCAGGCTATTCACGAAGAAGCGCACTTAGGATTTCTGAAAACCTTGGCCAAACTCAGGGAAAAGTATTATTGGCCTCGTATGTCGTCGGAAGTGAAACGGTTTTGCTTCGCCTGCCTTGTTTGTAAGGAATCTAAAACCCCGAACATAAACGTTACTCCGGTCTGTGGAAATCCAAAGATGTGTTCACGGCCGTGGGAGTTAATCTCGATGGATTTCTTAGGTCCGTATCCCCGGTCCAAGAAAGGTAATATGTGGTTGCTGGTTGTTACCGATTTCTTTACAAAATTTGTTATGGTACAATGTATGAGGTCCGCTACCGCCATAGGCGTTTGTACCTTCACCGAAAACCAAATATTCACTCTGTTCGGTGCGCCTTCCGTTTGCATTACCGATAATGCCAAAGTCTTCCTATGTAAAGAATTCGAGAATTTGTTGTCCAAGTACGGTGTTACCCATTGGAATCTAGCAGTATATCACCCTAGTCCAAATCCAACTGAGCGAGTCAATCGGGTCATCGTTACGGCGATACGGTGCGCTTTAAACCGTCGTACTGACCATAAGAACTGGGATGAGTCGATACCGCAAATTGCGATGGCGATTCGAACTAATGTGCACGATAGCACCGGGTTTACACCTTATTTTCTCAACTTTGGACGTAACATGATAAGCTCTGGGAAAGAATACGATCATCTAAGGAATTTGACTGACAATTTGAATGTTTCTTTTAGCCCAGCAGAGCAAACACAGCTGTGGCAAACGGTTCGCGAGAATCTCCTTAAAGCGTATAAAAGATATTCGATTCCTTGGCCCTTATTCTGCGCCGCGCGTGACGTGAGGATTGTCACCTCACCTCGGAGTCACCGTGAGTTCTGTCACCTTATTCCCGGAGTCGATGGGGGTGAAGTGACAGAGGTGAGTGACTGAATGAACCCATGTGTCAAAATGGCGAAATTTGCGCTGATCGTTTGTGCCGGTGTTTACATTTCGAGTTTTGGAAAATGAATTTTAAAATAACGAGTGAAAATTCCACTTCTTCCGGGACCAGTATCGGATTGTACGGTTTCAGCAAGCTGGTTGAAACGAAAAATGGGACAAATTTTGCTGCAAAAAGTGGAGTTTTCATAATTGCTGTACAAGCTCAACGTGGGCCGGGAAACAGCACCGAACTGGGGGAAAAAATGCACATAAACGCAGAAGTGGACGACGGTTGCCTTAAAAGACCAGTGTTAAACTTCCGGATATCTACGAAACCTTAGCTGCTGTTTCAGGTTGGTAAAAAAAGTTGCTGTTTAGTAAAAAAGTTTAAGTAAAATTGCCTTTTGTTTTCATTTCAGCAGTATGTGGAAAAAACTATCAAACGCTGGTAGGAACCAGTAAGTCAATCAACTCTACAGGCACGTGGAGGAGGAGTTTTGCATGGACCGAATACATAGATGATGACTGAAATAGGCAACCCGCGCTTTTCGCCTAGTGAAAATATTACCGACTTTTTCAGCAACGCCAATAGGCCAATGCATCTTTTGTTGGTCAGCAACATCGCAAACGAATTTATTTTCTTGGCAGATTTGGATTAATGAGTGATAATAATTACTAATGTTATTTTGGAGCAGAATTTTTCTTGATTTGATTGCTGAAAAATGATTTAGCTGACTAGTCCAGATTATTTATTGTTAGGCCAATTTCATAATTTCAAATCACAGTTTGCAATCAAATTTTGATTGCTATGAAAAATTCAAATTCTTGTTTATTTAGATTTCGGTTTCATTGTAATCGGATTGCTTTTTTTCTGTTTTATTTAAAACAAGCTTGAAAAATTAAATTAAGAAAGAAACAAATAAAACAAGATTTCTCATTTCCTGCTGGACATTTGTGAATTTAATTTATTTATAGAGATGAGAGGGAAAATCCCGAAAAAAAATTATTTGTAATTTCAAACTACGCAAATATATGCGTTTTTGTATAAAAATTTGCCTCCTCTGACAATTCTCTTCTGCGAATAAATTAATCAGATTGTTTTTAAAATTGTCACACTTAACGTGATTAAACATGCAGAGTCTAATTATTCAGTTTGGCATTATTTTTCCCTTAAATTTCTATCTCGTCGCCACCTGAAAAGGTACCGACAATTGTCACCTAAATTCGTCACCCGAATGCGACAATTCTCACCCACGGTGACTACGAGAATAGGGTAAAGAACTCACAAAGTTCATTCGAAGTGACGTTCCTCACCTAAACCGACTACTGGAATAGAGTGACTTGGGTGACTCGACTATCGTCACGTCATGCGCGGCGTAGAATAAGGGCCCTTATAACCTCCGAGCGAACAAGAAACATAATTTTGAATGTGGAGATGTAGTGTTCAAGAAAAACGTACACTTGTCAGACAAATCGAAGAATTTCGTGGGTAAACTAGCGCCCAAGTTTACAAAGGTTCGAGTTCGTCAGAAATTGGGCACCAACACATATATCCTGGAGGATTTGAATGGCCAGAGGATAACAGGAACCTTCCATGGTTCATTTCTGAAGAAACAGTAACATTTTGATACCCCAGCTATGACGGCTAGCTTGATGCAGCATAAACAAGTCTGTTCCACAGCAATAAAATACTCTTTTAAGAGGTGTGTATCCTGGGTCAATGTCAAGATGTCTCAGAAGATAAGTCTGACGAATTGAACTCGTATGAATTTCAGCATTGAAACGAACTGAACACGTCAGTTTCGAAAAGTTCTTTCAATATGTCAAGTTTTCTTTGCTCCAATTCAAAGAAAAACATTTGACATTCTCATAACACTTCGATTAACGAAAAATTATATCCTAGTTCAATGCAAATCAACACGTAATCTGTAAATAGAAATTAAAAATAAGACAACTTGATTGCTCTACAAAGATAAAATTCCACTTACCTTAAAATATTATCGATTCTGTTAATTTAGTAATTTTCACAATGTGTAGAGAGTCATTAGCATGTTTTGTGTATAATCCAGTTGAGTAAACAAATCCAAGTTACAAAACCGCAGGTTTTCATTAAGAATCTTAAGTTTTCCATTGGAAAAACTATCAATGATGAGACAATAATAATTCTTCTTCTTCTTTCTTTCTTGCTGCATCAATGATGCAGACTGTTTCAATGGGACCGGTGACGAGACCATATGCCCAGCATTAGTATGTTGCATATTTGATGAGGTTTATAGATTTTCGTACTTAAACCTTTTTAATGCGACTTCCTTGGCGTGTACTTTTTCGATGGTTTTTAGTAATACAATAGTATTTGTATAATTTTCAGATGGCTTTTCTCTTGTTTTTATGAGTCACGTTATATTGAAATATGTATCAAATCGTGTAGGATAATGTAATGCAGAAATTATTGGGTGTTTGTTATAGAATTTTCCAAAATTTCAGGGTTATGGATCATATCAAAAGGTAAGAATTGTTTCGCAATTTCCTTAATGTTTTCCCGGACTTGGCCTTTGGCCTGAGCGTCGTTCATGATTGCAGTGTAAAGCCTCATGATGTGTTCCTGAATGTCAATAAGGTGGTATTTTTTGGGTTGTTGCGGATCAGATTGCTGCAACTGCTGTCTTACTTTTTTCTGAACTATCTCCAACTGTTCTCCTGTCGTATTATTTTCTTTGCGCTTACCTGCGGTCAGTGCTGTTACCCATCGTTCCTTGTCTCCGACTCTCTCCGGGTTATTTAAACAGGTTCCCGTTATCTCTGGCTCTTTATCACTCCTGGCGCGCTTACGGGAAAGTTCGTCGTTGACTTTGTAGGCGGGTTGTGCTATGGGATGTCGTTTATTTTCCACCTTTCTCATTGGGACATTCTTGGTAACTGTTTTGGCGAAGCTCTCCTGTGGGGTTGGTGAATCTACAAATTCTAACAACGCATTGTACTGGTTGGACGTTGGTATTGTAAATTTTTCTCTGGCTTCCAGGAATGTAAGCCCGTGTTTCGCCATTACTGCTTTCAAGGTGTTCTGGCGGGTCTTCTCCGGACACTTCACGTCGGTTGTGCTGTGTTCTGTTTTGCAATATAGGCAGAAGGGTTTCTTTTGGCAATCGTCGAATTTTCCATCTAGGTGCTGCTCTCCACAGGTGGAACATCGTTTGGCGCTTCTGCAGTCTTCAGCCTTATGGTTGTACCGTAAGCAATTGAGGCACAATATTGCTTTACGGTAGTATGGAGTTACTTTGAGTACACAGCAGTACAGCTTGATTGTTTCCGGAAGACGGTTTGTCCGAAAGGTGATTTTAACCCGATTGGTTGGTGTGGGCTTATTGTTCTCAAAACGATTGAGCCTGTAAACATCCATTACAGGAACCGCGCTTTGAATATCCTGTAGGATGTCATTATT
This sequence comes from Uranotaenia lowii, assembly GCF_029784155.1. Taxonomy (NCBI): domain Eukaryota; kingdom Metazoa; phylum Arthropoda; class Insecta; order Diptera; family Culicidae; genus Uranotaenia; species Uranotaenia lowii. The sequence continues at coordinate 184,672,998 of NC_073693.1, read as the reverse complement.
GTTTATCTCAGTTGGGACGTCCGAGATGACCCCTGTTACTGTTAAAAGATGTTTCGGGACATAGGCCTTATATCCATAAGTTTTGACTATTTCGCTCTGTATCAAACGGTTGGCAGAGTTGTGATCGGTCAAATAGACCATCACTTTTCGTTTTCCGGCGTTTTTTTATCTCCGACACAGCATTCTCCACACCGAATATCCTGCGAAGCATTCGGCCTACAGAAATCTTATTTATTCCAGCTAGGTCAGGGTGGTTTGAACTTTTGGCTCCTTCTTCTACTACTCCCTTCTCCACATAAACTCGAAAAGGCAGTTGATCCTGAGAGTTGTATGTGAAATTCATTTTCTCTTTTTCAGGTTCCGGTTTCCGTTGATCTGGCAAGAATGTTGGCTTCGGGGTGGGATCAGGTGGTTTGGGGGGATGGGGAATCTGTCCACTCGCAAACCCCATGGAAACCTCCATTTTTTCTCCGTTCATCCTATGCCAAGCTACACCATTCCAAGATGGCGGGCCGACAGGAAATTATTTTCGGAATTTCCACTAATATGGCACTTGTTTCGAAGTAATTCAACTGTTTTATGCTAAAATGACTCGCGCGTCGTCGTCCGCTATCGTTTCCGCTACAATATATCACTTTTCGACCAAAAAAAACCGACAAAAACTTAACTCGCGAAAAAAACGTGACCTTTTTCGACCGAGGTACAGTTGCCAGTACACAATAATAATTGAAAATTTGTTTACATTTTCGTGAGCTTTAGTTTTGACGTTTCTGTTAAAATTTTATGGGAACCCGACACCGAAAAAAGGTGAAAGTTATTTTGATCAGTTTGTTCAGGTTTTCGCGCTGCGTGTGAAACATGAGAAAAGCTAAGTTTAGACATTTTCCAATAAATGATTGGAGTTAATTGGAGTTCATTTCTTTTTGAGGAAATCATTTTTTCAAATCTTTTGGAGTAAATAGGTTTAGATTTTGGTTATGTAAAATTCAGATTTTTTATATATTTCCGAAGTAAATTGGTTCTATTGGTCGACTAGAAAGAAATGAATGAATAAATCCTAAGCTAAACTAGCAATGAATTCACCGCGATAGTATTGGAATCTGAGTTTGGTTGATAAGTTTACTTTTTAGTTGTCGAAGTGTGTTAGTTCTTTATAAAAATTTTGAAATTTATTTCAAAATTTTTATTTTTTTTGGCATTGGCGAGAATGTAAGATTAGTTTAACTAACGTCAGTTGAAAATAAGAGCCAGAAATATTTTCCAGTCATAAAATTGAGTCTGTTCTGTATGCGCTATAAAAAAGCTTCCGTATATACATAAAGCCGAACAAATTAACCGCTTGTCACGCCATCTCCCGTTCGGAACTGAGACTATCTAGCATACATCTTATACAGTTAAAAAATCCGTTGAGTTCCACGTACGATCTCATTTAGTTTTCCTGGCTGGCTAATCGAGGTGTTTAAAAGATAGGCTCCAGTGATAAAAAAAAATGTATCACCACTCGTGTCTTTGAGATTTAGGACAAAAGCCTCATTTAGCTAGGTGGTTGAAATGCGATGCAAGACACAAAATTGCCGATGCCTTTTGTCATCGATTGCCGCGGTTAGTTTTGGGGTGTGCTATTCGTTAGTGGGAGATCACACTTTATTCTGGTAGATTTGCTCAGCGTGGAAGGTCTTGTGAGTTTTCTCGTGATTAGTCAAAGCTGCAGGCTAGTTAGTTCACCAGTGCAATTGTGACTTCTAGTTACCGTGAGTATTTAGTGGTTTTTGCTACAGCCCTGGTAATAATATACGAAATCACTTAGGTATTGCGTACGATAAGTTTTTGTGCGTGAGGGACGCAGTTTGATTATAGGAAAGCTCAAATAGCATCTTCCAAACTTGGATAAAACCAACGTTAGTTGCAGGTAAGGCTTTTTAAGCGCAAATGATTGTAATGTGGTAATGATAGAAATCGTTGAACGACAGGAAAGCCCACCGTTCAACGTGGGTGCAAGTTGGGGCCACCGATACTTGTCGCCAACTGCTTGGACAACTACACGTGACAGCAGACATCACTCAGAACACTGTTAGCTTCAATAGTTCGTCATCGCTCAGTGTCACGAGTGATAACGCGTCGGACAAAGCCTTCCTTTGCGTAAGCTTCAAGGTCATTTAATCGGAAGTGGAACCACGTGCTCGTCGCTAAACAACTTTAAGCGTCGATAGTGACTAAGTGGACAGCTACCAGTCCACAGTGGGTTACGTTATCTCGGCGGTAGGAAAAACCGCCCACCCACACTTATTTAGTCACTGGTGGTTTTATGTTCGACGGCGATCGCGCCACCTGTGGGCCAGTTGTGATACTCGAAGGCCACAGTTCGTTCTGGCTCGATTCACGACATCAGAGTCTGAAATAAGTTTGCCAAATACCTGCCCGCCAATTATTCGAGACACCAACCCACGTGTGCTCGACTATCATCGTCTGAGTTTGGAACATCGTTTGGAGTAAAACATCGCCTGAGTTCAACGAGAGCAGCATCCGGTGGTTTGATAGCCACAGTAACTCCAGAAATACCAGGTTTGCTAGAATTAAGAATATTGTATGAATTCCTAGGATTTTACAGATAATAAGTGACGTCACTATAGGCTTCAGGGAATGAATCTCTTGAATACAAAACTAGAATTGTAAACGTAACATCGTTTTTCCCTGAGATCTGAAGCGTTGACGTTTTTGCTGGTTTGGGGTGTGGTAAGGGTTGCGATTAGCATTTGGTTGTTCCGCATAGTTTTGGGTTCTGTATCGCCTTTCAAATTGGAATTAGGAATCAGGGATTCACCTTCGTTTAGTTGTTGGGAAAGCCAAAATGAGTTTGGGTGTTTGAACTATACTTAACCCGCCCTGTTTCAAGTCTCAAAAGCCGAGCACGGTAACACGCATCAACAGTCTCTCGACGTTCGAGAGTGGCGCTTAAGCTGTTGTTTGTTCGGGAGCAACAACATTCGTTACAATTTTACTGACGGGATAAAGTGTAAAGAGGCTCTCGAGGCTCGGCGTATTATTTGAGTCCTTGACGTCGGCTTCCTGATGGGTAAAAGGTCAGATGCCACAGGTGAACTTTGTACAAATGGACCTATCTTAGCACAGTAGTGAAGCACGGTGGTTGCAATTCGCAACAATGTTGAATTGCGTACTAAAAGCGTCCTTAAAGGGCTGTAAATGCTTTCTGAATAAATCGTTGCATAGAACTTTTGAGGACATAATAAATCAATCAATTTTTTTAAATCTTGTCATGTGAAGTTTAAAAAAGATACTTACAGCTGTTTCGCCACTCGGGTGAATTTTCCTATGAGCACTCGGACTTCGGCTGCGACTTCTAGCTCGTGCTGGTGGCGAAAGCGTGCTGCCCAAGTAATCTCCAGATTGTGCGTTGGTTGCATTAGTTTTCCAAGACAGAGTAGATGACCTTACCAAAAAAAATAGTTCTGTTAGATTCTGTATCGTAAACGTCCACTAGAGTTACTACTAGGTTCGATATTTTCTCTCACCTATCGTACAGAACCTGGGCTTTGTGCAATTCAATGCCATTGGTAGTGTTGTTTGTTTTGGTAATTAGCCGTGCCGCGACCGATGAGCGATGCGCCGCCTTGCATCGACAGGGGTCATGTTTGTCCAAATAATGGGAAAGTGTATCCCAACCTCCGCCAACTCGAACCATCACATGTGAGCGCAGTATCTGAGGTGAAGACAAAAAGCGTTTGTAAAATTCACAAATGCACAT
>NC_073693.1:184643735-184668735 GCF_029784155.1 Uranotaenia lowii | reverse complement strand
CTTCGTACTGTTAGATGATGAAAAATAAACTGATGCTATGAATGAATGTGTTCATCATTTTTTCACAATGCCGTTTCTTCTATTTTTCATAAGAACATCGTATGACAATTGAAAGAATTTCATAAGACTCTTATGAAAAATTAGTTTGGACGCAAAAAAGTGGTTCATAAGATGTATCTTATGAAATTTATAATAAGATTTCCTCTGAGTGTATGATTTCGACCGAAGCGTATGCATATTGATGCCAATAGTTGAGGTTTGAAAATAGCAAAGCACACCAATACGAACAAAAAGTTGATTGAGGTTCTAGTGAGGAAAGCAAGCAGCCAAATGTAACGATAATGATGGTGACTGAGGCCTAAGTAAACCAGAGTGAGAGCATTCAATCTTTCGAGTCAAGGCGACGATGGAGGGAATGCAGTGCTGTGTGCGGATTTCGGATGAATTGTCGAGTTCATTTGAATCGCACAAGGGGCTTTGACAAGGCGATGGTCTATCCTGCATGATGTTCAACATGGCGCGAGAAGGTGTTATTCGACGAGCGTTGAGCGAAATGCGGGGCACGATTTTTAACAGGTCCAGTCAACTTATCTGCTTTGCCAAGGACATTGATATAGTCGGCAGATCAAGACGAGGTACATGCTGGCTTGCGAATACGAGACCGGCCGAACCCGCTTGTCCAGTAATAACAAGGTCACGATCGACGACGACGAGCTCGAGATAGTCAAAGACTTTGTCTATTTCGGCGAGTCGGGATTGCCAATCAAGATGAAAACATGTCATTTAACACCAGAAGGACCAAAGATGGCATTTAAACAGGATAAAACGACGAGGGCTCGTAGAATCTGATGGGAGATCACAGTATCACTATATTAATGACATCTTAAAAGTATTATAAGTTTTGTTGAAATGTTTAACATGTTGACGCAACAAGTTCTACCTAAATTTGTTTGGTTTGCCGGTTCTAAAACTTTGCAGTGTTTCTTAGCAGGACCGATTAACTTTAAGATGGAGGGTGCATCAAGCCATAGACAGTTTGTGCATGGCGGCGGAATAGAAATGTTTCTAATGAAACAATGATTATTCTGGGCCCCGCAAATTTACTGCATCGATCGGAGATATCAGGATGTGAACAGCAGGGATAGCAGTTGATATCACAGTCAGTTTTGGTGGTTAATTGGGATCATGATCATGATTTACGTTATGAGTAGGCAATGATAGAGTGCCAGTTAGATCTTTTGAAGGCGTGTTTTTTTGGAAAATTTATTCCGACACATTTGCCAGCCATGACTGGATGACATATTCGAGCAGGGTGCATTGTGGTTTGTATGTTCATGAAGGATATTCCGAAAATTTGGAACTTAGGAGATGGTCAATGCTAGAGAGGAGATTAGAAAGGTTGATATGTGTGTTTGAATAAGCTGTTAATTCAGGTTGGATTTCGCCGGTGCGGTTGTTGAAGCTCATAGGATTTGGGGTGGTGCACAGGAAGGTAGCACAGGAATAAATATGGTGAGCATCTGGGTCATCCAGGTGGTTGTACTCAAGTCTTATTGAGTTGGAGCAGCCCTTGATCGGAGGACAAGTAAAAGTGGTACACCACCAGTGGATTCGATACATGTGAAGTGTTGACGTTATGTAGATCATCTTGAAAGAAAGGTTTTTATTTTCCATGAGGCTGATGAGATGAAGCATAAATTCAAATTTAATAGGTGAGTGAAGGGATGGAACCTCTTGAGAAATATTATGTCTGCTATAGTCTTAAAAAAATAATGTTTTCTTCAGAAAATTGTTGGATGCACTTTCCTAGAGAAAAGGCGCAAAAGAGATCTTACAGGAATAACAAATCAATGTTGTAACAGAATGAAGGTTAAAAACAACTTACAACTTAATTTTTGACGTAGAATTACGTCTTACGGCAACACTATAGGGGGGCAAATTGAAATTCGCGAACGGATCTCGCGTGACGAAAAACGCCTCTTTCAAAGACATCTTTCTTAAAAGACATACCAAGCCTGCTCAACGTTGATTGGCTATTCGAAAGTGAAAGAAAACTAGGACGCCCCGCCCCTTCCTGAGTTTTGTTTTTTTTTTTCAAGCGAAAGGAATAAAAGAAGGGGTCGACTGACGGTTTGTTTCACTTTTTCAGAGAAATTCAAACCTGTCACATGGGCAGAGCAGAACAGAGATGGCCAACTGCAGCGGGAGCAAGTAGTGATAGCTCAGATCACCCGCGACACCAATCACCAAACACACACACACACACACACACACACACACACACACACCTCCCATCAGCACCTTCCATCGCCATGCCACACACACCTCCCGTCACTGCTCATGGAACACTACCCACCCACCGCAGCTTATTTCCCACCATCACCCACCGTACACCTCCCCACCACACTTCCCAACACCACCCATCGCTCACCACCCACCTATCGCACGCCACCACCCACCCATCCTTTTCTCACGCCCATCGCACACCACCACCCGGCCTTCCATGCTACTGGCCCATCGAACACCACCATCCATCCTTACTACCCACCCATCGCACACCACCACCACCCACTCACCCATCGCACACAACCACCACCCACTCACCCATCACACACAACCACCACCCACTCACCCATCGCACACAACCACCACCCACCCACCCATCGCACACCACCACCATCCACCCACCTATCCCACATCACCACCACCCACCCATCCAGACCATCCACACCACCCACCCATCGCACTCGTCATCCTTGAATGTTAACAGAAAAGTCAAGACTCTCTCTTTTTAAGATTTTGGCCCTGAAAAGGGCCGTTTTTTGAAGTTTGATTATATGAAAACATAGTTGATCCAATGATTGCCTCGGAATCCTAGGTAAAAGCAACATTTTTAGCTAGTGATTGCTAGGTGATCTGAAGGGAAATGAAAACAAGATACTGATTCCAACGAGACGCATAAGGCTAAACAGTTTGAAAGTTTTGCATTGAGTCAAGCGTTTAGATCAAAGCAGTCGTTGTAAGCTTTTCTCGCAAGCGTTTGATACAAAGCTCGTGTGTTGGTCACATTACTTGCATAACTGCCGGGCGCAATCATTTCGACGGCCTTTTGCTATGCAGTTGAAAAAGCTGCATACTATCTTTATGGGTCGTTTTGGACCATTAATAGGTATCAAACGACAATTTAGGGAAGAATGACTTTTCTTGAAGATAAATTCCTTTAAAACAAATTCGACATACTTTATTCTAGAATGCTAATTTAAGACGAAAAGCATATTGACGCACAAAGACATTGTAATTCTACGTGAACTTCTCGGTCGTTTCTTATATACAACCTCTGTAACTTTTTTTACGGGATTTTCATCCTCTGGGATGATTCATCCCTACTAACAACTTAAAGTATTTGTGTCGTCTATGATCAACCTGTTTTTGTTTTGGAGCAGACAAGGGATTGTAGAATTTGGATGTACTTGGTTCTACATTAGCTCCCTATTTCCCCTGCTATTAGACCGAGAGAGAATCAGATAGTAAGAGACAAGAGAGCGTCGGGGAAATCAAGTAGCTCTGGAAGCGACTTGACATTAAGTGTTAGTTGCTGACGAATGTTGATGTAGGACAGTGATAAATCCTTCCACAGACATGTGAAGATCGTTGGATGGTTTTAGATTGTTCCCGCGGATTCTACATCCAGTAGCAATCAATAACAAAACCCGATCGCTGTACGTTCAGTTGCGAAGTGCAATCAGGAACATTCATTGAAAATGAGTGATTTACGGAACACTGAAATCGATCGATGCGCACTCTGGAATCGACATTGCGTAAGGTTTTCTTTGGAAACTTGGTTGATCCATAACCAAAACTTCGCTTGAAAGTTTTTTAAATCATCACAAGCAGTTATGATATTTTTTTCTTTTCCTTGAAGCTTTAAGTTCAAAACTTGCAGGTGGCCTGTGAGATCAACGTCAAATGCTAAATCCTGAACCCAGTCGTCTGCTTGAATATATTCAACATGTTCTTCCTGCAGGTTTACCTTTCATTTCCAAAAATAATATTATTTTCCGTCGTAGCAAAAAAAAATCTTTTTAATATTTTGTGGCAGGAAAGCCAGCATACTTATGTGTAGTAAGGAATTTTGTGAAAATTTAAGACGGGGCTACGCGGGCCGCATTGACCAAGGTCGCAAACCCCCAGTTTGCAATGCCTGCTTTATAAGGAATTTTGCCAAAACGTTCAAGAGTCAGGTTTTTGTAACTTTTCGATCATACACAACTCTCTCTTTTATTTCCTAACCTGAAATTGCTTTTAAATTTCTTTATGGACTATAAAATTACGGTTTTGGGTTAACTCATAAAAATATCATGTTTCAGAACTCGGGGAAAAAATATTTAAAAAAAAAAAAAATTGCCAAATGGTACGTTGATAATGTAGGAAACCATCATATGTGTCTTTTTCATTTTATCTATTATAATTAAAAAGTTATGGAGCAAACTTTGAAGAATGTTTCGTTTATTTATGTCATATTGTTTGTTGAGCTGGTTGGGCCTAAACAACAATTTCTATAGAAGAAGAAATATTTTTTAATTTTTTTTGTATCAGAGAAAAGTTGAACGTTTCCACTTGCCCCGAGTTTGCACTTGTCCCGGTGTACCTTATCACAAAAACGACAAAATGTAAAAAAAATAAAAAATATGAAAACTTCAAAAATAACAAATTTTTTTGATTAACCGAATTGATATAAAATAAAAAATTATAGAAATGACAAACATGGCAAAAAGACTAAACCGAAAATAATAATTTAAAAAAAATGACAAGATCGATCAAATTTATAGTAACCGTAAAATCGGTCACCGGGGTAATTTTTAACAACATTGTTATAAGAGCAAACGCACCAACACGGGAGTATACGCGGCCCGATTTTGCTCATTTCAGCGGACCGATTTTGGTATACACACTCTTTCGCGCACCGGGCGGAAGCATTATATTTTTAAATTGTGCAGTACACCGAAAAATTTTTGGCAGAAAATCTTAAATTAAATTTATACTGATCGAGTAAATTGTTAGAGTCGATAGTGTTTTCGCTTTAATTTCGATTATTATCATTATTATTAATAATTATTATAATGCATGGTGATTGATGGCGGTTATTCGACGGGTTGACTGCAATCCGTTACATGACGTCAAAGTTGACATGCTGGTTGAACATGTCATACAGCAGCAACAGGTCCAAGCAGCTTCGAGCGACCAGCAACCGGGTCCATATCCGGGTTATATCAATTTTTTGATTATTTATTCATACGATAACACACCATTTTTATTCTAAAAGTTTTCGTCTATAAATTGAAGCTATTTTCTCTTGACACTTCTATTTGTAATTTATTGCTGCAGCTAACGTAGTGCCAATGCTGGGAGGTTTCCATGTTATTGAATCTGTAAAAAAGGAAGAATGAACAGGTGTTTTGCTTTGCTTTTGTCAATAGAATTTACATTTTTGTTAAAAACAACAGCGTAGCGGGCGGATAAAGCTCGAAGGCTAACTCCCATGAATGAGACCGCGGTGCCAGCTGAGTCGGTGGAAGTCTTTTCGACTTTCATCCTCAAATACATCACCGCTTCCGGTGGTAGTTGTTTGGTCAGCGAACGTTTCCTGAAAAAGAACAATGTCGTCATTTTTAGTTGAAAATAGACAAGAAACATCCTTACCCAGCTCCTTTTTTGTCCGGTATGACTAGCTGCGGTTTCTAAGCCTGTGTTGAAGTTGGTCACTGTTTCGTGTCATTGGCCTTAACCCTTTCCTTCCCACGAGGTTTTTCACGTTTTAAAAATAGAAATATGTATTTACAGGTAAAGTTCTAGAACAAAAGATGCATAATTTGAGCCTACTTTAATGATCCATTTGAAAAATTTGGGTTTTGAGGTGGATCATATGTGCTCCATTGGGAAGATAAAAACACATAAGAGTGCAAATGAAAAACAGGAAATAATTGCAAAAAACATGGAATTTCATAACTTCATTGATCACAAACTAAAACGATCCTATTTGTTAAAAAAACTTCTTTGGTATACGCATCCCTCGAAAGTCTATTTATTGAAATATTTAAAATTTTCATTTTTGCCTTGAACAATTGGCCGCCATGACACTTTGTTCAAGGAAAACAAATCATGTCGTTTTTCACGAAAATCACGAACTTTTACAAATATTTTGAGACATGTGGTCATTTAAGCAGATGAAATAACTATCCTGAAGCGAATTTTTTTTTGTTGAGGAAATGATTTTCTCGAGTATTGATAAAAAGCTTCACAAGAAGAAAAGTACGTTTTGTTCCCAGTGTATCACCAGTGATCCACTTTACTTACTCAGAAATTTATATATTTTAGTTGAAATCTAAGTAAACAATCATTTGATTCTGCTTGCATAAGCAACCTTCTGCACATCAGTAATTTTATTTGAAGGAAATTATAAAAACTTGTCAAGTTATTGAACAACAATTGACGACTTGATTTAAATTCGAAAAAAATCCGACTTTTTTGCAGCTTTTGATCTGCCTAGCAAAACTTAGCGAACTGATTTTCTTCAAATTTCGTGCGTTGTTTCTTCACTCATATCCACACATTCGGTGAGAAAATGGTGTTGATCCGAAGCGCCCAGTTCAAATGCGAGCTGTTCAAAGTTGTGGATCACCTGCGCTACCATGGGAAGGGAAGGGTTAACCGGAAGAAAGCCACCATCAAATATCCACTCCAGCAAATTGCGGCTTTTTCATGAGCGTGTCCAGGTGGGAGTTTCTACCAGCCGTTTGCGTTTGAACGGCAAACATTGGGAGGCGGATGAAGGCAAAACGAGCCCGACTGTTCGAAGGTGTCGTTCGACTCTTGGAGCATGGGTTCTTTGCAGTACTTGTCGCCGGGAACTCTTGGTGCACCGGAGCACTGTGTGAGCTGACGGATCGTTTAACAGTACAGTGCTTGGTGGTCATGCTGCTGCAGTGATGGGAAATTTTTCATTTTTCTCTTCTCGACGATGAGCTGCTGCTGCTGTCGTCGTTCTCGACCGAGGCACCACTCGGAAGCGGGGGAAGCTTGGGCGGGCCAAGTTCGATCGGTAGAGAAGCATTGTTGCCCTCAATGCACCGGTCCGTCGGCCGACGATTCAAAATTGTAAAATTGATCCGTGGCAAACTGAACTAAACTGAATGTCAACAAATTCTACACGCTGAACGTAGTTTGTTAACTCAGCATTAAAAGGTATATTTTTTTCAGTGCATGTTTGCTCTCTCCCCTTTCTTGTGAGCAAATTTGGTGATTTTGTCGGTCCCGACGGCAACGGCGCTATTTTACTTACCATGATACTAACCCCCGGTGCGGTATCAAAGTGATTAAACTCGTGAGCATTTTCACTTTGCTCGCGATTGCTGCGGATGCCCTAATTGCACTTTGCTTAAAAGGGTAATAAGTTATAATATAATTATGAATTTCAAAGGGATTCCTTTAAGAATAGAAAACGCGAACTGTTTAAGTTTAGAGTCACCTTAAAAGTGAAGCATCGTTTATTCTCCTATGTACAATTTGTGTTAATGCTATAAACTCTCTCTTTGACTTTCTCTTCCTCTCACATGCCATCATATAGTGTTCCCAGAAAGGGTTTCTAAAGGATGTCGAAATCCTATTAGACCGAACACTACAACTCCTTGATCCTCTAGTTTAGGGTTGCCATCCGTCCCGCAAAAGCGGGACATGTCCCGCTTTTTTGATGAATGTCCCGCTGTCCCGCTTTTTTCTTAAATGTCCCGCTTTTTTATGGAAAACTTTTAGAAAGTTCACTGACTTCCACAGGAAAAGAATCAAACATTATCCTCAATTTCAATTCATTGATTCAACACAAAAAATGTTTCGAATACGTGTATTTTCTCAAAATAAGCATCAATTTTTCAGAGTTTACATAAGACAGTAACACACGCAGCGAAAAGATTTTTTATTTCAAAGGAAAGTGCCGCAAAAACAAAGGAAAATTTCCTTTGATTTTGGGATAAATAAAAAAAATTTCGTTTCAAATGCATTTTCGTTTGTTTCAAAGAATTTTTCTTTTGAAAAATCTTTGACTCAAAATTTAAATGCTTTGATACAAAAAACAGTTTCTTTCGATTCAAAGTTGCTTTCTTTTGCCACAATGTTATTTAAATTAGATTTAAAAGCATTTATCCATTGAACCATTTTCTATTTATTCGAATTGGAAGAATTATTTTCTGTTGTTTTGAAATTCCTATCAGGAATTTCAAATAATAAAAAGAAAGGATTTTAAATCTAAAATTTATTTTTATTCACAAATAAATGAAACACTGGGTCACAAACTGATTCACTTCAATCGAATCATCCGGTTTCAATTTTCGTGGACCTGATCGCTGGATTGGAGCGGTGTCACCTCGGTTGAGGCATCCAGGGACTTATCCATCGACCGTGGTCCTGTAAAATTTCAAGCACTTATTGAAAATCTTCAATATTCATTCTTTAATTACTACAATTACTAAATACACTTACAATACTTTATCCTGAATTCTCCTAACTAAGCTAACTCTGAACCACATTTTCACACGACCAGCCAAACTTGAATCGATTTTTCGTTTTAAATTCTTCTTGCTCAATGCAAAAAACCTTCTAAGTTCGAAGTTTTTATTTTAAGAAATTATTCTTTTGCATTGAATACATTTTTCTTCGGTTAAAAGGAAATTTACTTTGTTTCCAAATAAATAAGCATTTCAACAAATGTCTTTTGAATCAAAGAATTTGTTTGAAATCAAAGTCCAAAATTATTCGATTCAAAAAATTAATTCTTTCTTTCAAAAATTATTCATTTGAAACAAAACCATTATTCATTGATTCAAAGAAAACAGGAGATTGAATAGAAAAAATGAATGTTTTGAATAAAAGTCAGTTTTGTTTTGTCTCAAAATCCAAGTTTTCTCTGCGTGCAGTAAGATTTTGATTCAGTTCAGTGTTTTTGGAGCACGTTCAACCAATGCAATGTGAATAAATTTGGCATTAAGAAAATATTGTTTAAGATGTTTCCAAATGATTATAGATCTTCATTTTTCGATAGAATCTTAGTTAAATGTCCTTTTCTCATACACTACCTTTTTCTACTCAGATGTCCAAAGTTTACATACAATGAATCGAATTTTCATGAGTTTTCAAATTTTTAAAACAAATTTGAAATATATTTGTTATTCCACAAAGCTTTTAACGCGATATAACGTTTACATGTAGAACTTGAAATATTTCTGTTATAGAACGTGTAAATTTGCGAGAACTGTGGAAAATAACTTGCTTATGAACCGTGAAAATAGAAGTCATGTAAGAAAAATTGAGCAAAATCAATCCGCGTTAAAGAAAATCCCAAGTGTACTTTCTATGAATAACTTTGGTTGATGGTTTACGTAAAGTTTGGCAAAACAATAACGCTTTTTATGAGTTTTCCAAATGTCCCGCTTTTTTCGGCTGTGTCCCGCTTTTTTGTCGTTAAATGTCCCGCTTTTTTCTGAAAGTATCTGGTAAGCCTACTCTAGTTGAAGCTTACAATTTTCCAAATATGAACAAAGAAGAATTACATTTTTCAGAACTAATCTCAATGATTACAACTTCTTGCTTTCTGTTCGAACGTATTGAAAAATACAAAAACCAAAATATTGAATAGGCATTATCGAATATTCTACTTATCTTTAAAACAACTTACTTATCTTTAAAACAACTTACTACTTAATAATAAACGGAATCATCGAACTTTTTTCTTTTAATAGTTCTTTTGGATCTTCTGAGCTTTTCTGAAGCCTCATGCCCACACTGAATATTCGTATCCTCCGAAAAAACGAAAGAATCGGCAGCAAAACCATAGAAATCACTTTCAGAGTCACTGTTCAATTCTCCATCATCATATCTTCTTCTCTTGAAACTGGCACTGCGGGCAGGCTCCACGGGCAACCCAGGTTGCGGTTCAACTGACTCAATATCCTGGCCTAATGAAGCCAAACCGTCAGACCGACTCAAATCCAAAAACTGTCCTCCGTTGGAAACTGTCGAACGCCTAGCTCTCCGATAAGAATCTTCACAGACTTTCAACTGACGTTTGTGCGCCAAAATGACTCGTCCTCCCAGGGAAACTCTTTATCTCTTCCATCGTTTCCATTTCCTTTAACGCAGGCATGTCAAACTCGTTTAGATGTGCGGGCCGCATTAAAAATTTTCTATGACGTAGAGGGCCGCAGCCAAAATCAGTTAAATCGGTACATTCAGCTTTAGTTTTTATGCAGTAATATTTTACATAAAAATCAGTGCTGTTTTTTTGTGACAATTTAAGACAAGGCTACGCGGGCCGCATTGACTTATGCCGCGGGCCGCATGCGGCCCGCGAACCCCCAGTTTGACATGCCTGCTTTAACGCATGTATGGTCTCGCAGCGTAATTGTGGTTTAAGAAAAGAATCTCTCCAGCCGGCGTGAAAAACGTCCATCCAAGAACGGCCCATCAAAGGAACGAAATCGTTATCGCAACGCAGGATCACTAGAGATAATCGGTGCTGACTACCATTCAAAAGAACAAAAGCATCAACCCGCCCCAAAATGTTAAGACGTTTGCCGTCAATGACCAATCGTTTAGAACATTGCTTGAGAGGTATAAATTTGAAATGTTTTAAATATTGCCTCTCCGAAATAACTGACTCAGCTGATCCACAATCTAACTCCATTTTAATAAGCTTGTTCTCCACCAAAACTTCAATGTAGCATGGTTCATTTATTTTGTTGATAGAAGCGATCTTCATGCAAGACAAATCTTCTTCACTGTCATATTGCAAATCCTTTTTAAGACGTTTGAAAAGACCTGAGTTAGTAGATTTAGGCGAATCGACAAACTTTACACTAGCCCGACGAACCCGAGGACTTTTATTTTTCCGACGATAACAATAAGCTTTGGTATGACCTTTTCGATTGCAAAAGGTACAATGAAAAACGGGTTTATTGCTGAAAAACGGGTTATAGTATGAAATCCCCAAAATTACATTATTCGGCTAAAAATTTTACTGCCAAAACAAAGTCAACATTTTTCTCATTAATTCCTTGTCGACGGGACCAAAAATTGTAGCTATGCACTACATCGGAATCGCTCTTGTCATAACTTTTCGTGAGTTCAGTTGTTAAATCATTGTAAGAAATTTCTTTGATGTTTCTCCCAGGAAATAAAAGCTTCAATTTGGAGTACACCTCTTGTCCACAAACTGCAAGAAAGGAAGCTTTGTACTGCTCCTCCTTGTAGATGTGGTGCACAAAAATAACTAATTGCTCAATATACTGTGCAAAAGGTATTGAACCTGGGATGTATGGATCCATGGTTGTGGTCAAAGACATATTTGCTTTTTGTTACAATAAAATATCAAAAGATAAAAAATGGTCAAAGTCAAAAAACCGAAAATCAAAATTTAAAAAAATAAATAAAAGAAAAATAAAATTATCAAAATATGATTGCTAAATCAATTGTCAATAACGCAATAGCACAAAATCAGATAAAATTCAAAAATGCTGGCGAAAGAAAAATAAGGTAAACAAAATCACATACCTGAATCAAATGTTGTTCCCGAAAAAAAACAAACACTTTTTTGCAATTATGCTGCAATCACTGGAAACAACCGAACCAAACAATGTATAGCAGCAAACTTACAGCAGCACTTTCAACAGCGCAACGTTACAACAACAGCAGCAGCGAAAACCACCCGGGAACAGCAACAACACTCGTCCGGATCGCGAATCCCAACGCTTTTTTGTTTCGATGAAATTCTACTAGAATGCAACTCCGCCGATGCAAATCACTAACTCACTGCAACTCAAATGCAACTGTCAGCCGACACTCACCAAATGTTAATCCCGAGAGAATTTCAGTTCAGTGTCGTTGAGACGGAGCGAGACGATCACTCAAATGTCGATCACCGACCGTGCCCCCAAACACTCGGAGCAAAATGAAACAGCGAAGTAACTCACTCTCCAAATGAATGCTGTTGAAGGAAAATAAAAGAAGAAAATATCAATTCAGTGAAATTACTGAAGAAAAGCAAAATGGCGTTTAGAACCAACAAAAATGTGCTTTTCGTCAAACCAAAAACTGTAGTTTTCACTACCGTTTCCCAACAAAAAGGGAAATGAACCAAAAAAAACTGTCGCATTTTAAACCGAACAACCAGTGTTCTAGAAAAAATGTGATTCGGAATAAAATAAAATATAACTGCTAATAAAAGGCTTTGCCACCATTAGAGTTATAAATACCAAAATCACCAAAATGCACTATACTTACTGTACGGCTAGAGAAATTCACACAAGCCGTCTTAACGATGTTATACAAATCCCACTCGTCGCCAATTGTTATAATTGCACTTTGTTTAAAAGGGTGATAAGTTATAATATAATTATGAATTTCAAAGGGATTTCTTTAAGAATAGAAAACGCGAACTGTTTAGGTTTAGAGTCACCTTAAAAGTGAAGCACCGTTTATTCTCCTATGCACAATTTGTGTTAATGCTATAAACTCTCTCTTTGACTTTCTCTTCCTCTCACATGCCATCATATAGTGTTCCCAGAAAGGGTTTCTAAAGGATGTCGAAATCCTATTAGACCGAACACTACAAACATGAAATTTTTCCACATAATCATCAATAGCTAAGTCTAATGTAAAAATATCTCAAAACTTTTTTCTACGTTTAAAAACCTTGAAGTTGAGTTTCAAATTGGGAAAAACTTGGTTTGTTTTTGGAAATTTCAAATGTAAGTAAAAATCTTGAAACATCTATTATTTCGAAGGCTCGGAAGCAAACACCCTTCCTGATGAAATCAAAGTGTTTAGAAGCAGCAGGTTGATTCGTGTGAGAGTTCAACTTTTTTCCTTAGTAAATGTATAGTTTTGGTGTAGTTTTTGTTGTATTTTGAGGTAAATTTTTGATATTTAAAAAAATGGGGAAATTTTCCAAGAGTAAGCCAGTCTATACGACAAAATGCCAGACACACTATCAAATGGTAAAATTAGAAGGAAAAATTTAAAGGAGAATAGTGCGAGAGCCTAAGGAATTGAATAAAGGCAAATTTACATGTTTTTTGTAGTTAAAATTTTAAAAGTAATGTTAAAAAATTAGCCCTTTAATTTATGCAGCATCATTGCTCATCTTTCGATTTTGATTATTGTTCGGCCTCAACACATTGAGGACCGCGATGGTGTTTTTTTTTTTGGACCGCAAAGAAATCTAAACCAAGAAACACCGAAATTCAGCAATGTTGATTTATCACAGAATTCACAGGACCAAAAGTTACAAATTTAGTATCTCGAAAGTGTTGTGTTCAATTTTGTAGAATTTCGTGATTAATCTTATATCATTTGAGTTTGTTCCAAACTGCCTTAGTAATTAATAAACTAGCATTTGTAAATATTATGAAGGTGTTTTGTATCCTTCATGATCAAGAAAACTCGTTAAAACAAAGTTAAAGACGAAATCGTTTTTTAAATCAAATTTAAAGTAGTCTAAGAAATTTCTGCGACCACGTTTTACGTTCATAGGAGCCCAGTACTGGTTTTAAAAATATAAAGCATGCCACATTCCTTTTAACAGGCAAACTACTCGGAAAATATTGAAAAAAGTGATCAATCTTATCCCCGTTTAACGGTAATTACAAAAACTGACAAAAGTGATAAAAATGACAAAAATTACAAAAAAAAATTACAGAAATGAAAAGAATGATAAAAAATACAAAACAGAGAAAAATGTCAAAAAATGATAAAAATAACAAAAATAAAAAAATTGAATAAAAACAACAAAAGCGTTAAAAAATAGAAAATTTCAAAATTCAGAACTCAGAATTAAAACACAAAATCTGTATTTAAATGAAAAACATTTTATTGCTTTAATGATACGAACAAGGACCAATCCGGCCTGCAGGATATTCTTGATCCGAATCTATTGAGTTTTTCTTCGGACTTGCCAGTATTCGGTATAACACCACCTGAGAAAGCTTGGTGAATCTTGATCATTCTGTCAACAAGTTCCGTTTTTCTTTTCAAAACTTCTGATATTCTTAATTTATTTTGTATCGAGTTATTTTTATATTCTCACGCGAGATTTATTGAAACTTTTGAAATGAATGAGAAAACATTTGTAAATATCATGGTATGATCATCATTTATTGTTGTCCCGCTTCAAATCCTTCCAGAAACGGTAGTCTTGAAAGAAGAAATAAAACGTGTGTCATGAGTTATCATGATTAATAATTGCTCACCGTCTTTGGTACTTCCGCGTTCGAGCATCACTAGCATGGACCGTTGTTTATACATATCGTCGACACAGGAAGTCGTAGTATAGCGGCCTCATACCTTTCCTTACAGAAATATGCGAACGGCCTTAACAGAAATTACTGTTTTTTGATCTACGGTACAAGTTTCTCCTTTTTTGGAAGACGCCGCATCGGCAACTTTATTCCGTCCCGTTCGCGTCAGAAGAATATCTCTTGAAAGTCAAGTTTATACTTCCACAAAACATGCGCCACGCTATCGACCAGCAGCAGCAGCAGCCAGCAGGTATTGTGAACGCTATACTTGGCTGCAAAGCCAGATAAAATGAGCTGGACCAAGCGAGAGTTCAACAAACGTTTATGAACTTAAAGCTTTAGCACAGTCATAAACTCCACCGTATAGCTATCAATTCGCATCCGATATTGTTCACAACCACATTGAAAAATGTGGATAAAATATTTTAGTATCTTTGATTCGATTAGTTCATTTTCATATCATATTCTAATGCCTTACTGTATGTGATAAGAGGTAATTTACATACATGTATAACGTGGAAGGCTTAGAGAGGATTTGGACATACAAAATTAAAACATTTTTATCCATAATGAGGAAATCTGACTTAAGATCCTTAAACGGACAACGCTAACATTATATTTACAAAGAATCAAAATAATAAATCGAATTAAGATCACTGACTTAATTGATTGGTCAAACAATTTTGAATCTGAACTTTGATTCTTAAGGTTTTTTATCCACATTCGTTTTGACTATTCAAATAGGCTGAAAGTCGAAAAAATTACCTTCACATCCAAGTAACTAAAATACATCGAGATACTGATTCTGAATACTGAATCGAACTATGATTCTGAATCCCGAGTCTGTATACTGAATATTGTAATCAAAACCAATGTTTTGATTATGTCTTTGGTTCATTTCGTACCTACCTGAAAATTGTCAAATTTTTAAAGTTAATGGAAAATTTTAGGGAAACATAAGTCGTAAATATCATGAATTTTTCAGAAAATTCTGAAGACAGATCCTGAATTATGAATCATATTGAAAATTCTGATTCTGGCTCTTAATTTCGATTCAGAATTCTGAATTCTGATTTCTGATTCTGAATTCTTAATTTTGATTGTGAATTCTGATTCAGAATTCTGAATTCTGATTGAGAATTCTAAATTCTGATGCTGAATTCTGATTCTAAATTCTGATTCTATGAAGACCGTAATTTATGTTTGTTACCTCATTTATCGGCCTTATCGGTGAAACCAGTGAATTCTAATTCTTCATTCTGGTCTTTACCCTGAATTCTGAAATCGGATTCTGAATATTGATTCTGCATTCTGATTCTAAATTCTGACTCTGAATTTCGATTCTGATCTTGAAATCTGAATCTCAGAACATATTCTAGAGTATTTTTTCGAGGATATAATGAATTAATATAGGTAATAGAAATCATATTCTAAAATGATTTATGTTGGAACCAGCTGATTTCGTTTTCAAAAATAATATTACTTGTTTAAGGCATTAAATCTGATGCGATGTGTAACTCAGCATGTTATCTGCTTAATGTCTTCAATAAACGGCATCCCATAACGAACTGTGTGGATACGTTCCGGCGTATAAATAGTCGCGAAATCTTGAAATTCCCTTATACGGTCTCGAAAAGGGTTTTGTCATTGACATTGGAGTAAATCCTCTATACATTTCCAGGTCCAGTTCCGATGCTGGTGACTACTAGGTATAATAACCACCACTAAATGACTAAAACTACTCACACTACCCATACCGATAGCAACTTTACAGGAAAGTCAACGGCCGGCATGGAGGAAGCATTTTATTATTTTATTTTTTCACGCTTGTTTCCCATACATCAAAATCACCACAGCATCAACAGCAGTTACTTAAAATGGTATTCATGTTTTTTCTCGCTCCTTACCACAAGCTCAGTGCATCTAACCGGAATCCAAATAACAGTGATAAATTGTCAATCAGTCGTACCTCACTATTGTGATTGCTCTTTTATGGATAGGATCAGTCAGCTACCGGTACACCCTGTGAAGAGTTTGATTAACATGCTTTGGTACAAAATCGGAGGTCCTGTATCTGATATCTTGAGGTTTAGTCACGTTCTACTACTAAATTTATTAGATATTAGTTTGCGGTGCGGTTTGTGAGTTAAATAGGGGAGTGTATTCTACACGTATATTCGAGTTTAAGAAGTTTCAAGCGTGGTTGGATGATAGTTTCGATGGACATTGGATACAGTTATAATTATTCAAAAGCAAAGTTTACAATCTACGTTGGATACGACGACAAAGCCAAAATTACAATGACAGAAAACAAAAGGAGTATATAAATCACAATAATGATAAAAAAAATTTTATGATGTCATTTTTGTAAATTCACGAATTTAATGTATTTTTTCATAGTTTTTTGCCTCTTTTGTCATTTTTTGTCATATTTGGCTATTTTTAGATTTTTGTCTGTTTTGTCATTTTTGTGATTTTTTTAATTTTATTGATACAGACCTACTTAGAATTTGGCATGATTCGATTTTGACACGGTTCACGGTTTTTAAAACAATACTACCTAACTTTGTCCGCTTCAGGACAAACAGATTTAGACAAACAACATAACAAGATTTTTGCCTTCTAAAATATTGATAAAGTATACAGACCCCGCCGTTCGTTTTTGGCAACACGCAACGAACATTTTTTTTCACTTATTACTACAAAAAAAACTATTATTATTATCATCAACGTAAATTTTAGTCCATTTCCGATCATTTCAAGTCATTTTTTTATCACGTTTCTGATGCATTTTTTCTTGTTTTGTTTATAATTTTAGTTTTTTTTGCCATATTTGCTATTTTTGTAATGACAAAAATAGCTAAAAACTAATGAAGAATGCTTCATTAGTTTTTAGCTTTTTTGTCATTTTTAGTCTTTGGTTTGTATTTGTTTTTTTTATGAAATTTTCATCTTTTTGTCACTGTTGAGTACTTCTTTATATATTTTTTTTAATTTTTTTTTTGTTTATTGTATTCTATCACCATTTAGAGAACGTTAAAACATATTTTTGGGTGTTTGCCTAAATCAGGAAAACGCTTATTTAACCATAGAAAATAGCTAAATTATGTGAGTTTCGAAATCTGTTTTTTAATATTTATAATTATTATAATTTGAATAATTTTTGTCATTTTCGAAATTTTTATAATTTTGATCCTTTTGGTCATTTTTTTCAATTTTGACATTTTTGGGATCTTATGTCTTTTCTGCTTTCAGCCATGTTTGTCATTTTTATCATTTGCATGTTTGGCATTTTTATCAATTTTGACTTTTTTTCATTTTTTTTTTAATTTCTGAAATTTTTAACATTTTTGTTTATTGGGTCAGTTTTGTCATTTTCATCATTCGCGTTTGATCACTTTTGTAATGTGGCATTTTTGTAATTTAAGTCATTTTTGTTAGTTTTGAAATCTTTTACCATTTTATAAGTTTTGTCAATTTTATAATTTTTGTTGTGTTAGTCATTTTTATCTTTTTTGGTATCTTTGAAATTTTTGCTATCTTTGTCATTTTTCTCATTATCGTCACTTTTGTCATTATTGTAGTCTTTTCATTTCTGTCATTTTTTCATTTCTGTTATTTTAGTAATTTTCTCATTTGTATCATTTTTGTCGTGTTAGTATATTTTTTTTATTTTCGTCATTTATGTCATTGAATCAAAGAAATCAAAAGCTTCCTTTCTTTTCAACCACGGTAGATATTTTTGGATTGCTTTGATTCAGTAGATTTGTTCATAAAGTAGGTTTACAACACATATTAGAGTCATTTTTGTTATTTTGTCATTTTTTTGTGTTTTTTGTGATTTTAGTCGCTTCTGTTATCTTTGTTATGTTTGTAGTTTCTGAATGTTTTGTTACTTTTTGCTTTTTTAATTCTAACAATTTTATCATTTTTATCAATCTTTTCTGCAACTTTTTTTTTTGTAATTTATGTTTTTTTTCATTTTTGTAATTTTCGTCATTTCTGTTATTTCTGTCCTTTTTGTTATTTTTATAATTTCTGGGATTTTTTTTACTTTTATCGATTTTATCCTTTTTGATATTTTGGTCATTTTTTCCTTTTTGTAATATTTTTAAAGGTTATTTTTTAAATTACTAATTCATATGCATGTATGTATGTAGGCTAAAGAAAGTTTTAGCTAGTAAGAGCTTTTATTACTGATTTCAAATTCACATGTGATGTGATTTTATATATATGGACATTCAATAACATTGAAGTTATTCATTTAAGATTTTCTAACTAAGGTCGGACTAGTGAATTGTACGTTTGTTTTAGTTTTTAAAATCACTTAATTTAAATGACAATGATATTTTCAAATAACTCCTACAGCAAACACTTTCTGTGTTTCTTGAAGAGGGCAACGCGTTCGAGAGTGTAAAATTTTCACATTTAATGATTCATATAACCTTTGAATTAAGTTCCAAAAAATAGTAAAGACACGAAAGAGCTGCTATAGGGGTGCTGGTACACGTTTTTTGTATCATCACGTCACGAAAGAGGAACATTTGTTAAGTTTTCTCATAAGTTACAATTTGAAAAACTTCAAAACTTTGTGATCATCATGATCTTGGTTTACAAAAACTACCATATTTTAAAAATCGGTCCACCCGTTCCCGAGATGCATCTGCGCAAAGTTAAGCCGTCACGTTAAGCTGTAGAAAAAAACAGATTTATCTAAAAAAAAAATACAACTTTGCTGACTTATAAATTAGGTCGAGAAAGTGAAAATTAGATCTTTATTCAAATTTATTTCTAGAATGATGGAAAATTATGTGCGGGAAAACGCAATTCTATGGTGAAAGATAAAAGTCAGTAAAAGTTGATTGAAGTGTTTTGTTTTGTTTTAGGAATTATTTTCTTTCGGAATCGCAAAACTAAATTTGTTAGTGGAGAACTGTTTCGGGGAAAAAATTGATTTGCCTAAGTGTTGTTACTTAACGACTGCTGGAATACGAGCGAATTGATGCTGAGCGGAAACCTATCTTCGGCCCGAAGAATTCAACAAACGGGCGTAAAGTAAGTTCCGCCGAAAGTTGTCTGTTGTTCGACATGCTGCCCGATCTAAATAAAAGGTTCGTCTTTAAATTTTAAATTAGTTTTTGATTAAAAAAATAATTTTAATTTTTCTTAGAAACTCAAAACCCCTTTGCGTAGCACTGTCGGAAAGAGAGAATTATTTGGTGTGTGATTTTCATGCTATTTTTATTAACTGAGTCAAAAAACAGAAAAAAAATCATACGCTCGAAAACATTTGTAATCATTTCTCTAAAAAAATCCTATTTCTAGTTTATAACAATACACTGGGTCGATTTGGGGTCATTTTTGAATTTCTCAAAAAGCTTCGTCTTGGTCCAAAACTAATCCATGATTTTTTGTAGAATTTTTAAGTAACGTTTACATGAGTAAATTTGAACTTTTAGGTTTGTACTGAAAAATCAACATCATTTTTGTTTCTTCTGTGGAAACGAGCCAGCTGATAGTTTGTGTGCCAATTTATAAATTTCCTCAAGTAAATTTTTCACTGAATCGAAGGCCGCAACTTCGTATCTTATTAGACAAAAAAGTTATTAGCGGCATCTTTTTTGCAGTTTTTTCTAATCACACTTGTCATGTTAAGAAATTTGGCGAACTTTTTATATTACAAAATACTATTTTTAAATTTTTTGGAATAATTATATTTATTCAAAAAAAATTAAAAATAAACTCGGTAGGCTGTGACCGTCGATGACGGAAGTGTTTAGTTTCAGCGGAAAAAATCATGTGCCTTTAAACCCTTATTTTATAGTTCGTTTGTCCTTATTATTTATGTAATCCATCAACTATCAAGAAGTTTTTGGACGTTCTCGACGTGTTTCAAGAGAGTGAAGCTCATCTTATCTGAAAATCTGATCCAGTTCCTGTCTTCCTGGAGTGGTGTCGGCCGCTCATACTGATCGTGGATGAACCTTCGGAGTCATTCATTCATGTTTTTTGGTCCGCAAAAACGTCAAAGCTAAGTATTCTCGTGATTTTTCTAATCAGTCAATCAAAACTTCTATGTAGGGATTTGAACTTTAACACTACGATGTTTTCAATGTAGCAAATTATTAATAAATATTTGTGCCATATTAATAATGTCCCAAAAAACATTTCGTCATTTGGATGCGATGATTATGAACCATCCAATCGTTATTTCACCAATTCAAATTTTAAGTTCAATTGCAATGTTTGCATGTTTTGTTGTGGTTGAAGAAAAAAACGGGAAGTCGGTGATGAATTCTTCAATAAAAAATGCTGAAAAATTAACATAATTTTTATATGTGATCACAGTTTCCATTTCTGTTGAAATTGATAAAAGTTCTATTTTTACGAGTTTTCTCCAACGGTTCAATCAATTATGTTTTTTATTTCATTCTATTTCTGAGTTTTTCACCAAATTATTAGAACTTCTAAACTATTTATTGGTTATTAAATTCCCACATAAATATGATTAAGAACATCAGTTTGAATATAATTTTGAACTTTAAATGATGTTAGCAACGACTATCAGAGATATGAAGATAAGAATAAAGTTTATACATACAATTGACTTCAATTGTGTTTTATTCATAATTACCATTCAAAAACATTTTTTCTTATCTGGCTAAGTTTTAATATATTTTTTTTATTAACAAATAAGGCGTTTTACTTATAAAGAATTCATGTGCCATGTGAGTATTTTTCCTAGCATTATGTCAGTAAGAGGGGGGTAGATGTTATAATAAAACATTATATTTCAGCAGAAAAAGCTATCAGCACAACACTAGTCAAAAGCGTTTCCTAATCATTTCCCTTCCCCTACATTCCCAACCAAATTGTTTTGCAAGGATGCAGAGGTGACCTCGGTCCTTAGGCGTAAATTTGTTCTTTCATCCCTTTCTCATTTTTCCTAATCTATCTATTAACTACTAGGACGTGGCCGGCGCCGTTATTGATGTTTATAGAGAGAGCATCAGTTTTGTGCATTTTGAATATGTAGCCAATCCCAGGTTCCGTTTATTTGACCTCTGAACAAAATTGATGGCCTCGGTCACTATCGGAGTAGCAACCATTGGCGATGTGGAACTTGTTCTACTTAGCCACGCCTGCGATCTTGGAATCCGAAATGCATTTAATTGTATTTAAACCAAATTTAAAAATCAATCACAGATTATACAAGAATACTTTCAAATTCTTCATACTGTGACCGCCCGAGTTGTACCCGGTCACTTAAATGCCACCCACGTCAGATTAAAAACAACTCTCCTCAAAATAAACCTCTAAAGGTACACCGTCCGCTCGAAATTTACTTCGAATTTCGCGTAATAACAATTACAAAACTTCGACCGATCACTTACCCGTCTGAGTAATAACTGCCTCTCCTTCGTAGTTCCATTGTCCACCTCTTCATTAACTTCACTAGGGTGGTCCGTCACAACGCCCCCCTCCTAGCGAATACTGCGAATGGCACATTTGTCGTTTTCGCGTTATTTGTAGTTTCTGCCATTCGCGAAAGTTCCCTTTTTAGGGGATTTAATTTGTGGTTGTTTGGTCATAGTAGAACGGTTTCAGCAAGCTGATATGGAACCGTCCTCGCTCCTTTCGATTGTGTGGGTGGACCAAACAATAGACATCTTCATGCAAAACTTTCGAAACCTCATAAGGCCCTTCGTAGACCATGAAGAATTTTCTTATTTCTCCATGTTGCTCTGAAGAAACTGGATTAGCTTTTACCAGGACCAGACTACCCACTTCAAACTACCCACTTCAAACTTAGGCTCTGGTGCTCTGCGGTTACGTTCCTTGGCCTTACGGATAAGAGTTGCCCGTACGACATCTAAGTTTACCCCCATGTACTCCTCGGAATTTGTCGGATATTCTACCAGATTACGTAAAGGGTAGGCTGTGACCGTCGATGACGGAAGTATTTTTTTTGTGAGGAAAATTTTCTCTAGCGTTTTTTCTTGGAAATTTATTCGATAAACATATTTCTATTTGTGGATTTATCAGGAAAAGACAAACAAAGTGTAGTCTAGATTGTGATAGATGCTGAAGTGCTAGAGAGAGCTCGAACTAAGCCCTCCGGATCAATCCAGCAGAAGTTTTGTCAAGCGATTATCCGAAATGCAGGGAGAACACCGGATAGAAACTTAAGATAAGTGGTGTTTTATGTAAAAGAATTGAACAAAGATATTGTTACCACCAGAATTTCCATTTAAACATAAATTGATATTTCAGATACGAATTTGAATTTTTGACAAGTGCTAAAAAGCTGATAAATGATTCGTTGATCGATTTGGTTCTTTAATGTTATACTACACAAGTAAACGATAAATTTCGAGTGCGTCAGAGACTAAAATTTAAAGAATAAACCTTGAAATTGCGAATGGGTGCTGGCACTACACCTTCCGGAAAGACTGAGGAGTAATTTCTTCAAAGTGACCATGACGAGTATTTCCATTTTATTTTTATTTAGGTGTTAGCTGTATAATATTGTTTACTTGGATGTACTGGCTAAAATTATCTATCAAAACATTGCAAAGTTACTATATTAACTTTACTAATAAGCCGAAATCAAAACTTAAAGAAAAAATCATTTAAAATTTCTTGCTAATAATGTTTATAAATGAAGGTAGTGTTATAATGCTTTCGGCTTCGAACTTCCGCCAAATGAAGGAATTCTGACACGAAAATCGAACTTTCTTTTTAGTGATGCAATGAATTCTAAATTCAAATCTTATTCTTTCCGAATAACATACATACATGCATCTATTTTGATGAAATATCCAATGAGATTTTAAAAAGAATTAAGCTCATTTTTAGGCTTTATTGTACAATAGCGATATTATTATTTTTTTTTAAATTTTCATGGTTTTTTTTATTTCGTTAACTGGCATTATGAAAGCTAGAAAAGCTATGTAAACATTTTTTTCTAGATTTAGAAGCTGTTTTTTTCGACTAGATTGATGAGAGTTGTTTTTGGAATTAAATTTTAAATGATAGACAGAAGAATTAATTCATTTATATAACAAAGTTGTTTAAATATTATTTATTAATTCCATTATTGTATCTTTGTTGATGTTTATATCTCTGGCGCTATGGATAGAGTTCATTTATTAGGTAGATAAAGAACGTCTTCATTATTAAAAGTTTTTATACCTAAACATTCTACCCAAAACAGAGATTATCAGTCTGTTATTATGAATGATCGAATTTTCATGTTCATTCATCATCGTTTTACTTGTTGCAATTCAAATTAGGGTTTTCATAGTCAGCGCTCAAATAAAAAATCGGTTAACCGTCAACTTGATATGCCATTGGATTATGCCACTATATAAAAGAAATATTTTTACAAATTTATGTTTACACTTGGTAATAGTCGCTAATTTTTTTTTATCACCATTTAACCTAACATACTCATGCCTGCTTCTATAGAAACTTAATGAGTCAGGAAAATAATATTTATTGTTCATCGCAACACTAGTCAAAAGTGTCTCCTAACCAATTCCTTTAACCCCTATCCCAACCAAAATTATTTTGCTAGGATGCAGAGGTGACCTCGGTCCTAAAGCACAAAATAGATCTTTCATCCTTTTCTCTTTCTTCCAATCTATCTATTGACTACTAGGACGTGGCCGGCGCCGTTATTGACGTTAAAAGAGAGAGCATCAGTTTTGAGCAGTGTGAATGAGCTGCTAATCCCAAGCATCATTCATTTGACCTCTGATCAAAATTGATGGCCTCGGTCAATCACGGAGTAGCAACCATTGGCAATGTGGAACTTGTTCTACTGAGCCACGCCAGCGATCGTGGACCTCGAAGTGATTGTTATCATAATATGTTTTTCGAACAAGCAATGCATACATTTTCTACAACCATGCACTTCGGGTTTTACGGTTTAAGGTGGATGTGAGTGGTTAATCAAGCTAAGCTAAGCTAAGCTATTCTACCAGATTACGTAAAGTATCCAACGGTTTCTTCCCAAATTGCAACTCAAATGGGGAGCACAGCGTCGACTCATGGCAAACTGCATTCAGCAACTCGGCAAAATAACCTATTTTATTTGCCCAAACTTTATGATTGTCCTGACAGTAAGTGCGACATAAGCGGGATATTTCCTTCATGACACGCTCGACTGGATTGGCTTGTGGATGTCGCACACATGTGTGAATAAGTTTTATCTCAGCTTCCTTACAGTTTTTAACCCATGTTTTAGACGTAAACTGTGTTCCCTGGTCACAAAGTATCGCCTCTGGTTTCCCATGCATACTTATGTACTTTTCGATACGTCTCCATAAAACGACAGATGTTGGTTTGCGAACACTGTACAGCGTTACATACTTGGTAAAAACATCCAGAACTACAAAAATGTGTTTAACACCAGCCGTACTAGTGTTACAATTTAAATTTCATTAGATGTTTCTAGTCCTAAATAATATGATACGATAATTTGGCAACTAAAAAACCCATCCCCATGTTGATAATTCATAGCGTGTCGTTAAAATTTAGCCAAAAACACGACAAAATACACTGCGTGTAAAATACACGAGTCTTTCACGTTTAGCGTGAGGTGGAAAACCCGCGAAACGTCATTCGCGTTTCCGGGGTGTAAAAAGAAAAAA
>NC_073693.1:184618235-184643235 GCF_029784155.1 Uranotaenia lowii | reverse complement strand
CACGTGGAGAAAACAACATAAACAAAGAGCAACGATCAACAACAATCATCAAAAAGCAACCAGAACAAGAACACGGTTAAGCGGTTAGATTCGCCATCGCAGTGAATAAAAAGTGCCTGGTGTACCGGAACCAAAGCCGATCAAGGACGATGACCCGGATTTGCTCAGTGAAAAGGTGAGACAACACGATCACTTTTATCGGATCAGATGAACCAATTTAGATTCCTCCAGTTCCCATACAACCGATTGAAGGGTGATACGTAGCAGCATCGACCGAGCCAGCACCGACAAGAGACAACCTGTGTGGAAGCAACGGTAAAGCAGTAAGGATTAGTTTTGTTTCTTACCTAACAACTCGCCTCTCATCGTAGGTTGATGTTAGCGTCGTGCTTGGAGAGAAAATTGAAGACGAAAGAAAACTTGTAAGCAGAGTAAACCAGGTAGAAGGGTGAGTTAAATAAACTAAGAATCCCCTCCCGGAAAAGATATTAAGACAGTCTCGATTTTACAGAGCAGAAGCCGCTGCTTTTGTATCCATCAATCCCACAGTGGTGATTGGAAGCTAGAGAACGGAAACGACCCCGAGCGGGTGAGTAGCTAACGCATTGGCCGAAAAATAGAAATGCTAAGTCAGATCGTAAATTAATAGGTCGTTTTTGGGAGCTGAGAAAACCGCTTTTCGGGACTCGATTTTCGCCATCTTGGTTTTGCGAGTCCCGTTTTTGCGAGAGTAAGCTGCGGACGTGGGTAGAGCCAGCCGGAAGTCGTCGGAAGTGCTCCGGGCAGCTGCGGTACGCCCGTCGGAGCAGTGCAGCCAGGCAGGGTTGCCAGTAATCCAGATACGACTGTGATATAAGAAAGAAGCTGTGATACACCTGTGCCGTCCAAGCAGCTGTGATATGATTGTTGTGCGTTTGATGTTAGAGTAGGAAAACGGGCCCGTGAGTAATAATGTAAGCTAGCTTAAGTTTTTAAAATGTCGTGTGTAAGTAAATAATTATAATTGCTACAGATTTGGGTTTTGCGTGTTTGTGTTTTGGGTAAAAGTTAGCCGAGCAGCACACACTGAAAGTCAGTGGTGCTCAACCTGTTTCATTGGCGCCCAACACAAAAACCCATTAGTTTATACTACCGTATACGTTTAATATTTGTTGTTTTGGTGATTTATGCTTAGTTTTGTGATTTTGTGGATTTGGTTTTTTAATTTTTTTTCCAACTGCCACATTTTAATTTAATTTTATTATAGATAAGCATAATTATTTTAAGTTCAGCATGGATTTCACTCATTTATCAGATGAGGAAATCTCCTATGAGCTTGCCTTGCGTCATGTAGTCAATGTTGGG
Source organism: Uranotaenia lowii (assembly GCF_029784155.1). Classification (NCBI taxonomy): domain Eukaryota; kingdom Metazoa; phylum Arthropoda; class Insecta; order Diptera; family Culicidae; genus Uranotaenia; species Uranotaenia lowii. Next base: position 184,641,891 of record NC_073693.1, on the reverse strand, counting down.
CTCACGACGCATAGAGCAAAAGTGCTCAAATTAAAATCTGTAGTGCAAGAGGATAATTTAAGAAATGTAAGACACTTAGATTCCAATCATGTCATGACTCCAACAAATAATCTGGAAAATTGCCAGCGTAATATTGACAGTATTCAACGACAAATTGATTCGGCAAAATCGACAGCTAACACGGAGATACTAAAAGCCCTATACTCGCGTCTGTTGCATTACAAATCTCGTTTGTCAATCATTGTTCCGCCAGATTTCTTAGCGGAAGCTTTATCAGCACTTAGCATGCTAGTGAATGATTTATTGAAGGATCTCAATCATGTGCTTAATCCAGTGTTGCCGGTGCAAACAAGTGCAGTGAACACAGAGTTGGAGGAAACTCGCTTGAATGAAGCTGAAGGTGGCTTTTCTGCAGCGTTGTAAACAGGATCGGGTCAGACGCCTACTCCACCAGGGTTTCACTTCAGTGAGGCGATCCAGCAACATCCAGGAGAGTTCCAACAGCAAATACAGCCGCAAGTTTCCGGTGAATTATTCCAGGCGAAGCAATTGCAGACGCTATTGGATCAGCAGCGAGAGCAGATTCATATGGAGCTAAAAAAGCACGAGAATTTGAAGCTGCAGCAGCAAGAAATCAATCGATTCGGATTGGCTCAAGCCACCCAACCACCTATATCGGCAGTTCAACAACAGCAACAACAAGATTTGCTGGAGCAACAGCAGCAACTGATAAGGCAGCTACGAATCAGGAATCAACAGTTGGAGCAAGCGAACCAACAACTTCAAAGACAAACAATGCAACAACAACAGCAGGCACCACATCGTGAGGAACCCGTTCGTCGCATTCCAAAGGGAATCCACAACTGGCCGTTCAAATTTCGTGGACAGCAGGATACAACATCTTTGAACGTTTTTCTTGATAGAGTTGAGGCCTTTGCTTCCTCTGAAAACTTAGACCAAGAAACTCTCCTCGCGAATACAAAGCATCTGCTTGAAAAAACCGCTCAGGATTGGTACACCCGTGCATTCGTCGAAGGACGACTGACGTCGTGGGAAGAATTCAAACGGGAGATACGCAAGGAGTTTCTGCCAGGCAGTTACTCGCAAATTCTTCGTCTGGAAGCGTCCTACCGTTTCCAAGGGCAAAACGAATCATTTGCGGATTTTCATCGTGATATCTCCATGCTATTTCGCTTCATCACTCCGCCGATCTCGGAAGAAGACAAAATCTTTATAATGAAGAAGAACATGTGTGTGGATTATGCCATCATTGTAGCAGCAGCAAATCCAACATCCGTAGCTGAGCTTGTTAAAATATGCTCCAGTTATGACGACACACGTAGACTTCTGAATTGCCAACGGAAAATCCCATTCCCGCACAACAGCTTGTTGGAACCGAGTTTCGCCACCCCGTCACTACAACAGCGAACAGGTATAGCGTCGACCAATCAGCGATACAGCCGGGTCAACGTAGTAGAAGAAGATGACAGCAGAAGTGTAACCGAGGCGGTACAGCAACCAGAAAGCGAAGACCTGCTAGCAAAAATTGAGGAACTCGAACAGCAAGTATGTGCATTTAAGATGCAGTTGAATAAGCAACGTCGAGAAGCACCATCGATGGGGCCAAGAGCACCGCAACAGGCAAGACCTTTTCAACGACAGCAAGAGCACCAATTTAATCCTCAGCGTAGACAAGAAACTGGTTATCAACATTTCGCAGTGCAGCCCCCACAGAGCGCAACTTACCGAACACAATCCAATGAGCCGATCGCATACCCACAGAGACAATTTCCGGGAAGATTTTCACAGTTACCAACACAACAAGAAGATCGGCAAAACGCCGCGGAATCTCTACCACAACAACAACCTACAGTGTCAGGACCTTTGTTGAAGGTTTGCTGGAACTGCGACGAGGAGGGTCATCGTTTCATGGACTGTTCGAGACCACAGGCTATTCTGTTTTGCTATCGATGTGGCAGAAAAGGCTATTCACTACGCAGCTGTTTCACTTGTCGTACAGATTCGGGAAACCCGCTAGCGGAGAATCGGCAATAGAGGGAAACAGTTCTCCGTTCTTCAATAATCCCTCCAACGTATTTGACTTTCATTATCTGCATTCAATCGTCATCAAAACCGGAACAGATAATCGACCACATGCGCAAATTAAGATCCGGAACAGGGAGTTAACCGCACTCTTAGATAGTGGAGCTACTTGCTCTTTATTGGGAGGCAAGATGACAGGAATTGTGCAAGAACTCAACTTGGTGGAAGAACCTATAAAAGGAGGTATAAGAACAGCAGATGGTACAAAACACGCAGTCGAAGGTTTCGTCAGATTGCCAATAGAGTACAACAACCGAAAGGACACTCTACCACTTTTGGTTATCCCCAGCATTCCTGATTGCATAATTTTAGGCATGAACTTTTGGGAAAAGTTTGGAGTGAAGGCCATTTGCTGCATGGCCGATCAGATAAACGACGAACAGGAAAAGGAACCAATGAAACTTCTATCAGCAGAACAAAAACTCCAATTGGACGTAGTCGTCGACAATTTTCCAGTAGCAACACAATACAGCCTAGGAAGGACGAGCTTGTACGAACACCGCATTGATGTGGGAAAGGCAGTTCCAAAAAAGCAACGGTACTACACAATGTCGCCATATGTTCTTAACGAAATAAACAAGGAGATAGACAGGATGTTAGAGCTGGACGTGATCGAGGAGGCACGATTCTCACCATGGAACAACCCCTTGGTGGCCGTAAAAAAGAAAACTGGAAACTACAGAGTATGCTTGGACGCCCGTTATCTGAATTCCATAATGGTGAACGAGGGATATCCAATACCGCAAATCTCGGCGATCATAAACAACCTCGGAGACTGTAGCTACATATCCTCGCTAGATTTAAAGGATGCCTTTTGGCAGCTGCCTCTGGAGGAAAACTCGCGTGCACTCACGGCTTTCACGGTGCCACAGCGAGGGCATTTCCAATTTAAAGTCGTTCCGTTCGGTTTGTGCACAGCAAGTCAGGCGTTATCGAGGATAATGACCTATTTATTTGCAGATCTGGAGCCTAAAGTATTCTGCTATCTGGATGACATAATTATTTGCTCAAGAACATTCGAAGAACATATACTGATGCTCAAAGAAGTGGCAAGCCGCTTGAAAAAAGCTAATCTAACAATTTCGGCAGAAAAATCAAAATTTTGCAGAGCAGAGCTGAAATACCTGGGTTTCGTTTTGAACGAAGCAGGATGGAACGTAGACGAGGAGAAGATCAGCTGTATTTTGAAGTTTCCAACACCAAGAACACGGAAGGAGGTACAACGCTTTCTGGGATTGTGCAACTGGTATCGCCGTTTCATTGCAGATTTTTCCAAAATTGCTGCACCTCTAACGGAGCTTACAAAAACAAAGATCAGGTTCAAATGGAACGCTGGAGCAGAACAAGCATTCTCAACACTAAAACAGGCTCTCACATCAGCTCCGGTATTAGCGATGCCAGACTATAATAAACCGTTTGCTATAGCGTGTGATGCCAGTGATATTGCCATTGGAGCAGTTCTAACGCAGGAAGTAGATGGACAAGAACATCCGATATGCTATTTCTCACAAAAGCTATCGTCTTCGGAGCGGAAATATTCAGTCACCGAACGAGAATGTTTAGCGGTAATAAGGGCTATTGAAAAATTCAGGGGATTCATTGAGGGGACAAAATTTACAGTATTCTGTGATCATGCTGCCCTGAGTTACCTCAGGTCGCTGAAAAACCCTACAGCTCTCATGAGCCGTTGGTTGCTGCGTTTGAATGCATTTGACTTCGACATCAAATACCGCAAAGGAACAATCAATGTGGTCCCTGATGCGCTGTCCAGAATTGTTCCAGAGGACGTTTTTGTTGTAACTTCAGAAGCAGATTCCTGGTACACGCATTTGAAGGAGCAGGTGGAGCAAAATGCAAGCAACTTTCCTGACTTCAGGCTGATCAACGGTGTTCTATACAAGAACTGCAAGTGCAAGGATGAAATAGGCAACGTCACGCACAAGTGGAAGAAAGTCATACCGAAGAACGAACGACTAGAAACGATCAGACGATTTCATGACTCATCATCATCGGCGCACTTGGGTTTCATGAAGACCTTCCACAAGTTGCAGACTTTCTTTTACTGGCCGAAGATGGCGGATGACGTAGCAGCATACATTAGAACATGCGACACATGCAAGGCATGCAAAGCATCGAACACGGCTATGATGCCAACAATGGGAGCTGCAAAGCCGGCGCGGATACCTTGGGAATTAATCTCAGTTGATTTTGTTGGGCCCTTGACCAGATCCAAGGCAGGAAACACGGTAATGTTGGTCGTAGTGGACTGGGTAACCAAGTACATCGTAGTGCATCCAATGCGATCAGCAGATTCAATAAAAATGGTGGAATTTCTAGAGAAGCAGGTCTTTTTGAAATTTTCGAAGCCGCGAATCATCCTATCGGATAACGGTAAGCAATTCTTGTCATCAGCGTTTAAAGCCCTTTTAGTAAAACATCAGATCACACACATGACCACAGCTTACTACTGTCCGATGGTAAACAACGCCGAGCGAGTCAACAGAGTGCTGATAACATGCATCAGGGCTTTAATCGAAGAGGATCATCGTGAGTGGGACGTCAATCTTTCAGCCATTACTGCCGCCATAAACAGTGCCAAACATGAGGTTACCGGGATTAGTCCGCACTGCGCTAACTTCGGCAGAGACTTACTGCTGCACACGGATCTTTACACGCAGCAAGACATAAACACACCAAAGGATCCCAAAGTGGCACAAGATGTGCGATTATCTACAATTCGTCGCATACAGGAGTTCATTCAACAACGCATAAAAAACAACCACGCAAAATCGAAGAAGCGATACGACGTCAATAAGAAACCAGCTACATTTCTTGTGGGAGACTTGGTGTGGCGTCGCAACTTTACCCTTTCATCGAAGGCGGACCACATCAATAGAAAATTGGACCCCAAATTTGTACCGGCGATGGTTAGGAAAATTCTGGGCACCAACCTCTACGAACTGGAAGATGTCCAATCAGGAAAACAGGGTCGGTATCATGCTAAAGACATAAAAGCCGACTAGTAATGATTCAAGCTATGTAAGCAGTTGCTGACAACACACACACAAAACACGACATTGAGACGGCTGATGGACCCGCATACACACATTGAAACCTCGCCTCCAATCCTATCGGACTACAACAACAAGTTCCTGACGCCGAATTAGCGTTGAATTGCGCTTGGGATATTGGAATGCTGGAAATCCTGGAAAGTACAGCAGCTCCAAACACCACGTCGCTGCAGTCAAAGGGATTGTCAGGACAACATCAAGAACCCCGCGGATTACAGTTTTGCGCAGAAGTTGTGCGGAGTAGACTTCATGACGGCCGCTACTACCATATCGACTCTCTGCCGCAAACTACCAATACCGCCTTGTTCCAGCGATGACGCAGATCAACCACCGTCTGTAAACCACTACGCTCAATGCGCTCAAAACACCGTTAGCCGATCGGGAGAAATCGTGCCACCATCGAGGGCAGCTAGCAGGATCATCGCTCGCTATCTCCTCGAATCATCACACCTATGACGACAGGCTAGGCCTGTGAACGACTGCGTTATCGCCGAAAACACCGTTGCCGATTGGGACAAATCGAGCCATCGTCAAGCGCAGCGAGCAACAACACCTTTCACTACCTCCTCGCTTGACGACTATACAGCTACGTCCATCACCAAGGGTGATCAACAAAGAGATCGTCATAGACTCAACAAACACGCACAGCGTCAATCACCACACTACACCGAACGTGACAGTATGCCCGACTAGAGCAATAGTTAACGCCTTCGCAAGCGGATAGAGCTCATCCGCAGCGACAGTGCGGAACTCACGCTGCAAACCTGCTCCTCGAGCGATAGCAGTTATTTCCTCGACATGGACAACGCATACTGAAGCAGTACGGAGTGTGCAGGTATCGTCTGGACAGGCTCCTCAGTAAATGGAGGTCAAAAACAGGACCATGCAGACCGAGAATACCCGGAAATGACTCCCCAGCGCCAAGGCGCTTTCCGTTCACGAACCGAGATAAATCGAACTCTGTGGGCTGGACGCAGTTCGCAGAGAGTCTCGTAAGGAGACAGTATTGGAACGCCAGGCCAGGTTCTCCAATACGACACCGAAAGACGTCACCATTACACCCGCAAGGCCTCCCGCGGGCTAGCCGTTAGTCAGGGCGAGAGAAACTGACCGTGTTCATGCTAAACGCAAACACGCCGTTACTGGAACGTGACAAACCAGCAAGAAGCTCTCCTGAGCGCGATCCGTTAGTCAGGGCGAGAGAAACTGACCGTGTACACGCCTCGCGCTGTCACGCCGTTACTGGAACGTGACAAACCAGCAAATCCAGCTATGCAAGTAGAAACACGACTACCAACAACGGATGACCGCTCCACGAAAATCCGGACAGACAGACCGTTTGCCGATCGGGACAAATCGAGCCGCGGAGAGCAACATCTGGACAACAGCACCATTAAACCAGCTATGAGCTACACCAGCTACGAATAGAGTATGCTCCACCAAAATACAACCTTGGAACAAAACAACAAACCGTACTAATCTGGAATGGTGTCACTACATACGAGGTGAATCCAGTATTCGAACCACATGCTGAACTAGTCCTAATTTTAGGGGAAGTAGCATAAACGGGGTCGTCAAGAAAACCCTCCATTCAAAAGCAACGCGATCTGGAGGCGCGGTATAACCTCCATTCGGGCTCTTGGCGATCAGGGAACTAAATTCTCCCTTTCCACGGATTTGCTGCTTTTCCCTCCTTTTTATATCACCATATTTTTTAACCTCCTTTTAATTTTTATATTTGTTCAATGTTTTGTGTTTTTGAGCAAATTTGTAATGTTTAAGCTACTGTTTTGTGATTGTAACCGTAGCGGAGGCAAGAATTTGAAAGCTGGTACAGGAACGGTCAGAGACGATTTGCCAAGACTCGTTGGCGTTCGGTCAAGTCTTCCAGAAGTCGCTGGAGTAGTATTTTCGATTTGGGCCTTTAAGTTTCGATCTGGCAAGCATTGTTGTGGCTTGCGAAGTTTCGTGGTTGCCTTAGGGTGGCCAGACCGATGTCTCTGATCGTAGCCTAGGTATAGAGGTTTTGAATTTTTCATGAATCGTTTGTCTCCGATTCATGAAAAATTCTTCCGTTGCGGTAGTGTATGTAGCATTATAATTAAGTTTGTCTAGCTATTTTGTTCTGAGCGTGTAGTGATTGAGTCAAAAATAGACCAAAGAATGAGTGTATATAAATAAGAGTGTAGCCGTCAAACGCACACGTGGAGAAAACAACATAAACAAAGAGCAACGATCAACAACAATCATCAAAAAGCAACCAGAACAAGAACACGGTTAAGCGGTTAGATTCGCCATCGCAGTGAATAAAAAGTGCCTGGTGTACCGGAACCAAAGCCGATCAAGGACGATGACCCGGATTTGCTCAGTGAAAAGGTGAGACAACACGATCACTTTTATCGGATCAGATGAACCAATTTAGATTCCTCCAGTTCCCATACAACCGATTGAAGGGTGATACGTAGCAGCATCGACCGAGCCAGCACCGACAAGAGACAACCTGTGTGGAAGCAACGGTAAAGCAGTAAGGATTAGTTTTGTTTCTTACCTAACAACTCGCCTCTCATCGTAGGTTGATGTTAGCGTCGTGCTTGGAGAGAAAATTGAAGACGAAAGAAAACTTGTAAGCAGAGTAAACCAGGTAGAAGGGTGAGTTAAATAAACTAAGAATCCCCTCCCGGAAAAGATATTAAGACAGTCTCGATTTTACAGAGCAGAAGCCGCTGCTTTTGTATCCATCAATCCCACAGTGGTGATTGGAAGCTAGAGAACGGAAACGACCCCGAGCGGGTGAGTAGCTAACGCATTGGCCGAAAAATAGAAATGCTAAGTCAGATCGTAAATTAATAGGTCGTTTTTGGGAGCTGAGAAAACCGCTTTTCGGGACTCGATTTTCGCCATCTTGGTTTTGCGAGTCCCGTTTTTGCGAGAGTAAGCTGCGGACGTGGGTAGAGCCAGCCGGAAGTCGTCGGAAGTGCTCCGGGCAGCTGCGGTACGCCCGTCGGAGCAGTGCAGCCAGGCAGGGTTGCCAGTAATCCAGATACGACTGTGATATAAGAAAGAAGCTGTGATACACCTGTGCCGTCCAAGCAGCTGTGATATGATTGTTGTGCGTTTGATGTTAGAGTAGGAAAACGGGCCCGTGAGTAATAATGTAAGCTAGCTTAAGTTTTTAAAATGTCGTGTGTAAGTAAATAATTATAATTGCTACAGATTTGGGTTTTGCGTGTTTGTGTTTTGGGTAAAAGTTAGCCGAGCAGCACACACTGAAAGTCAGTGGTGCTCAACCTGTTTCACTATTTAATAATGCCAATATGGTTAATGTGATAGCATATAACCTGAACTGCCCATCTGGGCGAAGACTGCGATAAAAAAAAAGTTATAAGGTACACCGGCGCAAGTGCAAACGGTTTTCATCATAGTTCAACTTTCATATGTCGTAGAAAAATATGTAAATCTTCAAAAATTATCAATTATCGTTCGTTGCATCACTAAAATGGTTCTCAACAAATTCCCGTTGAAAGTGAAAAATTAAAAAATGATGGTAAAAAGTAACGGCACTTTTTTGAAAAAAAATTCTAAGTTTGCACTTGTCCCGTTTATGGGGGCAAGTGCAAACGCAATGCTTTTTCCAAACTTATTCAGAGATTCGTCAGTGTATCTTTACTAAAACGAATTTAATACATGTTCCGGAATGTTTTATCAACTTTTTTGATATATTTGCTGTTTTTCTGCAATATTAATTACTTTTTGGAACTTCAATTTTGCTGATTGTTGTTTGAAGCAAAAAACCTTAATTTGCCAAGGCATTGCGGAATTTTGAATATCCGCTTCAGAAACAACACTTTGGATACCTCTTCTGACAACTCTAATATAATGCTGAACCAATTTTGAGATGATTTTTTTTTATTTCTGATGTTACATGGCTTAAGGTGCGTTTGCACTTACCCCGGTAGTGTCGTTTGCCCCGCAGTGTGGGTTGACAGGAGTGAATATTATTTTCACAATTTTCAGGGTTTACTGGAAATTTATCATGAATTTTCTGCTTTCACTTGAATATCAGTCCCAAACACTCACCTTTCAACGAAAAATCGGATTTGAATGCCCTTTTTTTTTGTAGCCAAAAAAGCATAACAAAAACACACTTTTCATGTCTAGTAGGGGAGATGAGGGCATAATGGCCACCTTAAGGAAAACGCTTATTTAACCATAGAGAACGGCTGTAATATGTGAATTACATCATTGTTTCGTGTTCAGACACTCAAATAGTCTATTGCCTAATTGGATGAAACTTGAAAAAGTAGATAAAAACGTTTAAAATGCATTTTAAAAAATTTTGCCGAAAGCTGAAAACCACTCACTGTAGAGGCATAATGAGAAACCCCCCGAGGCAGTATGAGCACCATTAATGAAGGCATAATGAGCGTTTTCTGCCGGGGAATCTAGCAGCGAATTCGACTCGATGAAGTCAACTGAATTATAGAGCTACAGCTTAACTTGTATCGTCTGACGATTTGGCCTATTCGTTAGATGTCGGAGAGGTAATCAGTAGGCTCGAGTTCGATTCCTGGTCGAGGTGGTTTTTATTTATTTATCATTCATGATCATGATTGCACTAAACGGTGAGGCGGAGATTCATCAAACAAAGCAATAACAAAATAATCTTGGTCTGTTCGTAGAATTCAAAGAATGAACACATGCTCATACATTATGTTTCTGGTGTTTTGTTTGTGACGGATGATGCTTTGATGCTATTAGCCGTATAATGTAACAATAAAAAAAATCAATCATGAATGGTATGTGCAAAAAACATCCCCTCGAACAGGAATCGAACTCTAGTCTACTGATTACCTCTCCGACACCTTACCAATAGGCCAAATTGACAGACGAAACCAGTCAAGCTGTAGCTCTATTATTCAGTGGACTTCATCGAGTTGAATTCGCTGCTAGATTATACGGCAGAAAATGCTCATTACGCCTTCATTGATAGTGCTCTGTTCGCCTCTAGTGAACAAATTAAAGTAAAAAAGCGTTTTTAAATTGATTAAAGTGAAAAAAAAAATTTATGATGTTGAAAATTGAGAAACAATGTGTAGATCATGTTGCAGTGCGTACATTTCAGATCAAGATGAATTAAAGGTCATAAAAGCTTATTTGGTGGTGCTCAAAAATTATAATATTTTCGTCACTTGAGAACCTAGCTGGTTATTATTTAATATTTCTGTAAATATGAAAAAGATATTTCTTTTTTGGTGAAAAATTAATACTATAGGTAGTACGAAACAAGTCCTTATGAAATTTTTTTTAAAGAAAATACGTACTTATGTAGAAAAAAGGAGTGCTCATTATGCCCTGGGTGCTCGTTATACCCTTATCTCCCCTACGTAATTGAATTCGTGTGTAATCAAACAGTGCCGAGTTTTTAGGGAATAATTAAAAGAAAGTTTAGTTTATCTATGTCAGATTGTTGGTTTGGACAACAACAACAACTTCTAGAAGAAGAAATATTTTTTAATTTTTTTTTGTAACAGATGAAAGTTGATCATTTACACTTGCCCCGGTGTACCTTATTTGATATTCTATTTCTATTCTACCTTACGGTGTCCGTCTTACCCGATTTTCCCCTAATTCTTATAGGTACTATTTAAGAACCGTCTACTATGTTTACGAAACTTGGTCATGTCACATTCAGTTAATAAGCAGAAAAATGTAACACATACAAAATTTCAGCGCAATCGAACTTGATTCAAACCACGAATAAACCCTTTGTTTGAAAGGCTTCTTCAACGTAATTTTTCACAAGGATACATAAAAACAATTACAAAAATGTCAAGAAATATTAGATTCTTAAACTCTTTAATATGTCATTAAAATAGAGTAACAAGTTATGGAGCGATAAGTAAAACGAAATGATAAGTTTTCTATCTACAATGCTTTGTTTGTTCAATTTTTTTCCGTTTTATTTATTTCCAAACCCATCTTGGCGAAAAAAGAGTTTTAGATTCCTGGGGAAAGTCGGGTAAGACGGACACAGCGGGTAAAACGGACACTTTCAATTTTTTGAGAATTTATTACAATGTTTAGCACAAATCAAATGATGGGAATATGTTCGCCTAAGTGTATCAACACTTTTGAGAACCTTTGTTTATTTATAGCAAGCAAGCTCCCATCATAGTAAACAAAACAAACAAAAACTTTGAGGATCCATTATCTGATGTAATTTTCTCTTCTTATTAAATAGTTCATAACTCGAAAATTTTTCGAAAGTTTCAACCGTTTTCAAAGGTAGAGTGTTTATTAGGCTTCTTTCTAATCATCTGGAGGAAAATCAGGGAATTTCCGTCAAAGAACTTGAACAGCAAACGTTTTGAAAAAAAAGTTGCTTAGGCGGGTAAGACGGAAACCTCAAGGTCGGGTAAAACGGACACATAAGTTTCTCAAGGTATTTAAAATTTTTCATCGGTTTGATCCTCCATATGCCTCCAAAAGACCTTGGCAAGAGCAATTGTCGGTCGAAAAGCACTCACCGTCTCAAACAGGCCATAAAAACTGTAAAAATCCGGTAAAGAAAGCGCCTATAAAATACGGAATTCCGCAACCACACTGATTCGCTTCTGGACTTCGACCAGTTGGTTCCATTTTGGTTTGAAAACGTTTTCTTAACTCACAAAAATATTTACTTTTACAGCAATTTTCTTTACAGATCGAGATTCCAGATTCAGATTTCATATTAAGATTCAAAATTCAGAATCAGATTTCAGATTTAGATCCAGATTTCAGATTCAAATTCAAATTTTCAAAATCAAATCTAATGTTCTGATTTCTTCGTACCTGAAAATGATCAAATTTTTGAAGACGAATGATTCTATAAAACTTTCCATCCATCTTCTTCGAAAATCATATTTCCAATTTCAGATTCAGTTTTTAAATGCAGATTTCAGAACTCAGATTCCCATTTCATTTGCAGATATCAGAGTTTAGATTTATAATGTTTAATTTAGGTTTCAGATTTAGATTTCAAATACAGATTCCAAGAAAAGATTTTAGATTAGGATAGTATATTTCATAGTTTAGATTAATATTTTAGATTCAGATTCACATTCGAAGTTACATTCAGAGGTCAAATCAGGATTCTAGATTCAGGAATCAGGATAAGGATATCAGATTCAATTTTCGATTCACATTTCAGATTCGGATTTGGTTCGCCCCACAAGAGGAAAACGTGCTGTGCGAACGAATTTTTAGTTAAATTAAAATTACATGTTTTGATTTGATGTTCAAATAACATAGATATTAAATTTAAATTAAAGTTTCTTTGATTGACATTTGAAACTCTGAAAAATACAAAACGATGACTCAGATATCAGATTTACCTGTACTAAAAAACAGTATCTTATCGTATTTATAATGAATTCATATTAAACCAGTTATACGTTATACGTGAACAACTAATGCCAGACGCAATTAATTGGAAAATTAACTAAAATCACACTGCTTTATCTATATTTTAATGTTTTGAATGACATTATAAACGATTCAAGAAGAATTTCGACCTGATCTCAACTGTTTGATATCTTCAAATGTTTTGCATCGTACCTACTTACGCCGTCTAACATAAAACATACACACATGTTGAGTAACACGTGTTAGATTTTTGACCATATGTATGCATACATAAACCTCCAGTGATCGAGTACCAGTGATCAAGGACCATTCATAAATAACGTTGATCTCTGATCAGTAGAAAGCTAGAGAGTGGAGTTTGGATGTGAGCATACTCTCACGTGGAAAGAAAGATCAAGAATGTCTTACAAGAATACACGTGGTTCATGAACGGTCCCTGAATGAACCTTCTTCGATCAGCAGCATCAGACCAATTTAGATTCTTCTGCTGGAATATAGTGCATAGAATTTCGTTTCTACTTCTTTGAGATAAGACTGACCGGAACTTGATTAGTAGGGATATCATGTTAAGGAAATTAATTCTGTTACTTTTCATTGCTATCCAACATAGTGTTATTGAATGTGACGAAAATGACGAAGAAGAACAACCTCAGCCAACTTCATTCATCGATTTATATGAACAAGGCGTGCAGAGCTATCTCGGGAACGAGTTCGAAGACTGTGTTTATTTCCTGGAGAATGCGGTAGAAAAGTATCGAGCTTATTATGAGTCTACGGCCAACTGTCGAATAGAGTGTGAATATGCTAGCCGAAATATAAGAAATAAAGGGGAATTTCTCCATGAGACTGATGTTGAAAATTTACGTTTTTACGAGCTCATTATCAGGAGGACACTTTGCATTAGAAAGTGTAGAAGCCGCGAAGGAATTCAGTTGCCATTTGAGGAGGATTACGATGGATATTATATGGACCTGTTTAAACATAGGCAGGCCTATACCTATTTACATGCTTGTTACACCAAAGTATGCAATTGAAACTGAACATAAGCAAAAAAAAACTACTCTTAAATTGAAATTACTTTTTGCAGACAAACCAGGTAACATTAGCTGCTTCGGCAGCATTAACATACATGGTTAAACATCCCGGAGACACAGTTATGCAGAAAAATTTTGAAGCTGCTCTCGAAAAACCTGGCGTTGATAAGGAAGAAATTTTGGATTTAGAAGAGAAGGTAACTATTAAATCTTTAATTAGAACTTGCGCTCCGAGTAGGCTTCAAGACAAATACTTAATTATCAAATTAATTTTGTTCAAGAAATTCGTCAAAATGTTCGTAGCCGGTATTTTGAAAATAAATGATCAGAAATGGGAGGAGGTAATTTCACTGATGGAAAGCTCGATCATGCAATTTATTTACGATGAAAATCAATGCCGAGCGTACTGTGAAGGGGAATTTGATCATGGATTTCTACCCGACTTTATTTCCTCAATTGCAAGTACGAGCGTTAAGATCTAAATAAAATATACAATTATTACCGTTCACTTTATTTTTCAGATCATTTTACCAATGCATTGTACTGTAAAAGAAATTGCACTCAAGAAATGGGCATGGTACGTGGAAAATATTATGAATTTTTGTTCGCCGGTCATTATCAATATCTACAGATGGCCTATTATGAAGGTATTCGAAATCATATCATATAGTTTTTATAAAGAAAGTCATGTTTGTTCATTTTTCCACTTTTCAGTGAAAAAATATGAAGAATCTTACAGATCAGGTCTGAGCTATTTATTATTCAAAGGCGACGATACTCATATGCTCGACAGCTTGAAGATTATCGAGAAAGAAATGAAAGGACTACTTAACGAAAACCCCTATAAGCCGAGAAGGGTAAGTGAACGTTAAAAATTGGCTCAAATTCAAAATAAGTTAAAAATTACACGATGTGACCATTTTTCAATTGAAAATTTAAAACCAAAAACACCTTAACTTAGATAACTGACACATATTCCTGATGTAAAATCGGCCGCTGAATCCGAAAATTCAGTGGAACAGTTTTTAAGTTATGCTCAAAAAATTAAATTTTGTTAAAAGAAAAAAACTACCTATACAAACATAAAACTAAATATCTTGGACTATATAACATCATTTAAAAATCACTTTCTCTCATATTAAAGGTAATAAATTTGCTACTAAACTCTTGAAAGTTTTCTTTTAAATGGACATTTTTATTTTTCAAAGGTTAAATTAGGCTGCCTAAACCCGTCGATGAAACTGATTTTTTTCTGAACTAATTAAGGCTTGTACCACTTAGAATCGGGTCGCATATAATTTTCGATTTCTCCATGAGGAAATAACGTACAAAATTGGTAGTGATGTTGTAGAAATAATCGTAGAGCTCAGTATATGACCAGGCTGTAAAAAGCAATTCCCATTATCTATAGGTAATACATTGAACATAAGATAGTTGTAGTTATATATACAGTACCGTTCATAATTGTATAGAAATTGGAAGCTCGCGCGCATTTTTACTTTGAACTTCCATAACTTTTTTCTCAGATGATATTTTTTTATTAAATTTTCTGCGTTAGATAGATCAACTATCACACTATCATATCACGAAATTTGAGCTATCTAAAGATTGTTTGGCTAGAGATAGTCATTCTAAAAAAATTGGACTTTTTGGACTTTTACCATTCAGAGTGCAATATCTCAGAAATTACGCAAAGCTTTTTATTGAAATTTTCCATAGTGATTGTTGAAATATAAAATTAAAATGTCTGTTTTATCGATGAAATCAAAAGTTACGCGATGTTCAATGTTTCAGGCATGAACCTTAAAATGTGCTTTCTATAGAATTTTGGAAGAATGTTTCCATAGGAAAATCATATTTTATGTATAACAACCAGTAAATCTAAAACAATTTTGTGACATTCTGATTTCAAAACACAAATGAATCATTTCTAATTCTTTTTCTTTTTCTCATTGCCTCTGTCAGACATTATTTGACTGATTTGTGGATGAAAAAGATATTGTTCTCATGAATCGTCCAAAATTCTATAGAAATCGCATTTTAAGGTTCATGCCTGAAATATTGTACATCGCGTAACTTTTGATCCCATCTATAGAACTTTTCAAAAACTTCAGACCTGTTATTTTTATATTTCAACAATCATTCTGCAAAATTTCAATAAAAAGCGTTGCGTTATTTCTTCAAATTTCTTCACAATTATAAACGGACTCTACATATATACTTTATTCGTTTTCTCCATTCGCTCAGTTTTGAACTCTACCATTAGACTGAGTCGATTTGGGGTCATTTTTGAATTTCTCAAACCCTGGGGTCCAAAAAGATTCTTTTTGATCCAAAACTCATCCATGATTTTTTGCAGAATTTTTAAATTAACGTTTACATGAGTAAATTTGAACTTTTAGGTTTGTATGGGAAAATCCAATATTTCGTAATGATCAACATCATTTTTGTTTCTTCAGTGGAACCGAGTCTGCTTATGGTTTATGTGTCAATTTATAAATTCTCTAAAGAAAATTTTCCGCTGAACAACTTTGTCGAAGACTGTAACTTGGTATTTTATTAGACAAAAAAGTTATCAGGTGTTGAATGGGGTATGTCTTTTGGAATTGAAAAATAATAAATTCAATTGACATCAATGCTGGGTGCCTAGCGAGGTGTTGCATGATTACTTTTCATGCACTACTTCGCGAGGCTCTAGCAGTGATGTCAATTGAGTTTATTGTTTATCAATGCGAAAGGACATACCCCTACTGTTAAACAGCTATTAACTTTCTTGCCTAAAAAGATACGAAGTTACGTTCTTCGACAAGGTTTTTCAGCGGAAAATTTCCTTTAGGGAATTTATATATTGGTTCCACAGAAGCAACAAAAATGATGTTGATTTTTCAGTACAAAATATTCAATTTTCCCATACGAACATAAAAGTTCAATTTTACTCATATAAACGTAACTTAAAAATTCTGCTAAAAATCATGGATAAGTTTTGGACCAAGACGAAGCTTTTTATAATTCAGGGTTTGAGAAATTCAAAAATAGCGGGGTCATTTTTGAATTTAGATGCAAAGATTTAGATTTGTTTTAGATGCAAAACAGAGATTTGTTGTCATTATTTCTTTTATAACTTTCAAAGGAGTTGATGATGTCTTCTTTGGTGTCTTCATATGAAAGTTGTTTTATTATTTGAGCTATTCTTTCCATTTTTTTTGCAGAATATTTTTTTTTAAAAGCTTATAACATTTCAATGCGTTTTGGCCTGCTATTTGATGATTTCCGTTGAAAACTAACAGAGTTATGAAGCTTTGAAATATGGTTTTATTTTATGTAGGTACAAAAAAAATCTAACAGAATCTAACTCAAAAAAAAATTTTTTTTAGAAATTTGAAAAAAAAAACATATGTTTTTAAGTACCTTGTAAAAATAAACCAAATTTTCAATTCTGGGGAAGATCTGAAAACCCCCAGCGAAAACCCGTTAGATAATAAAAAAATCCCCTTATGCCAAAATGAAGTTTAGAATTTAGATGATCCATAACAAATTTCTTAATCTTAATTGTGTTATAATTTTTTTATTTATGCATCCAAAACGAACTTTTCTGAGCAAGTTTTATAAAAATGATCATGAAAGGTTTTCTGAAAGCCTAAAATACGATTCACACACTAATTTCTAGGTTTTGACAAAATTTGCCCGGATATTTCCAGGCTTTTGGTCGACAATTTTGAAATCAAATGCCCGGATTTTGCCGGGTTTTTAGACAAAAATAGCCCGGTTTGTCCGGCCCGGATACGTGGTGAAAAAATTCTGGCAACCTTAAGTATGGGGAAAGATATTTTGAATTGAATTGAATTGAGTTGAATTGGTGAAAAACTTATAGGTATCTTTTAGTAAAATATAATTTGAGCATAACTAAAACTCTTCTACTTAGTTTTTTTTAATGTCATTTTCGGATTCAGTGAAGACTTCGCCTTTAAAAAGTTCTTCAATTTACTTAGTTTACAAATACAGTTAACTAGTGATATTAGCGCCAAATTGGTCAAGCGTGGAAAATGCTCTTGTTATAGGTTACATACGTAAGGTTAAAATGAATCATTTATGGATCTTTCTCTACAGGAAGCACAGGAATATTACGATCGGGATAACTACGAGAAGAAACTCGTTGCTTACATCAAACAAGAGTTTGTCAATTCGGAAAGTGAGGATAACCTTGATAATATATCCACAAGCATCGATCCAAAAACCAGCAGTTCGTCTGAGCTGATCAGTGATGAACAACCACACGATGATCATAGTACTGTAAGTCCATCAACTTCACAATCAGATTAACCCGTTGTTGCATCCACACATTCATTCTTTTTTTCAGCATCATGCATTTTCAACGCACGAAGAAATCATTTACCAAACCTCCAGCCATGGTTATCAACATGAAGAACTTTGAGTAGAATTATGTGCCATAGATAACTTACCTCAAATCAAACGGAATTCGGAACAAAGAAAAATGTTTACTTTATATTCGTAGTATATATTTTCTGTTTTTATAATTCATCACAAACTTACAAAGGCCAAACACTTTAGCCTATATATTCGAATGTATGTTTCTCAATGTACAATATGTGAATGCGAAAAATTCAATAATGAATTTTTGTTTTCATAAGAGATAAATAAAACTGCTACTGTGAAATATAATCAATATATAGTACTTTGCAAACGATCACTTCTACTGGATTTTAATCTAATTTTTTTTTTAATTTATTGATTTCATTTGTAGTATCTTTTGTTTTTATTTGCCATCCTTCGGAATTCTTTTTTAACTTTGTTTTTTTTTCAGTATAGGTATTTACAAATTCCTGTCGTGTTTATTCTTCATTTATCGTTTATTTACTGGTTGACACAACCAAAAATCACAGCTAATCTCTAGTATTTTCCGCTCGTAGAATATTATCTAGTTTCACTATCGATTGATCACGAATGGCTGGGATACAAAGAAAAACAGATAACAATCAACACGTGGTGCCCGAAAGATACTAGTTGGTCAAAAGTACGGCAACTATACATGTTTTTCGTTCTCCTATCATACATAATAAATTAGTTGTTCTATCGTAAGACTGACTGCTACAGTGTGTCTGATATAGTTTGGAATGTATCGAGGTAAGGATCGGAATATCTTACCGGACGATACCGAGGTTCTCGAATGCCGTCAGCGACCTGCTTCGTCAGGTGTAAACAAGTATGTATCTACACAACGTTATTTTTTTCCCGATTCGCCATCAGAAACCGTCACGCTGACCTATTGATATACTGATGTTAGTTTTATTGAGTGTTGTGAGTGTGTATATTATTTTGAATGCCTTTTCAGAAACACTAGGTTAACGTCTGTTGTGGAGAAGAACTGAAAACAAACCTTTCAAACAGTAGATAGTAACTTTCGATTTTCAAATTATAACCTAAATCAATTGTTTTTTTTTTTATCTATGGTATCTATCAACATTTGGTTGTTACATGTTTTGTTAAATATCGAATACATGTCAAATATAAATATATATATTCATATATGTAGGATTTTATAGTGGTAAGAAAAGCTAAAATTTATAAATATACTATATTAATTACAATATGTAAGAATTTGGGATACAAGACACGTAAATTTTCATCAATACAGTAATTATGGGGTCGAGTTATAAGAATATACACTTTCCGTGTTTGTCGTCAGACTCTGATTTATTGGTTTTTTTTTTCTATAATAATGAACATTTTTTCTCAACATACTGCTCTTCTACGCAAAATTGTATCACGATGAAGGATCAATGAGCCAATTTTGCGTAGATATGCTATATGTGCTTTTAAAAATACGCTTTTCGTTTGTTTCAACAATAGTGATGCTATTAGTTTTGTTATATAATTAATTGAAATGGAGCAAAGGGTGAGGTACGATTAAACATATATCTTCATATTTATAAGATGTACATCTTCAGTGAGATTGATACTTCGAAACACTTCCATGCAATGCTGATCGTTGAACCAATAGGAAAAAAATACGGATCCTTTGTTCATTAGGATTACACGTATCGTTGTTATTTTGCATTAACTCATTATCTGTAGTTCTTTTGTTGTATGGAAGCGCTGACGTATTATTTAATATTTTTGCCGTGTGAGATTTTTCATTCATTCTTTGAATAGAAGAGCTCGTTGTTATTTTTCATTTGCACTATAAAGTCACACAGTATTGACTTGCTACTTAAAAATTCTAGATCACGAATATATGTAGTCTCTTTCTTACATTTTTATCGGTTTTCTGAACGCGTTCTGTGCTTATTCGAAGATCCGTGTGTTCATGAAACGACCGGAATTTGAAATTAGGAAGCTGCCTACAGATTCTCTATAATTGTTAAACAACCCAGATTGATAAAATTCATAAGATAACAGAAAACAAAACTGATGCTGATGTCTTCAAAATGCTCTAAAATAGAGAAGGTATTCAATAAGGCAGGCTCATCCACATATAACATACAGAATTACAGAATTCGTTGTTCAAGTAGTGTGTTCACTCCCATAATTTAAACATTTCTCGGGGTAGGAAGAGAATGGAAGGAAGGGAATGAAAATATTTGGAGCAAATCTTTGATTCGCGGATTATTTTATTTATTTATTTTATTTTATCTACTGAATTCTACTAAAACAATCATTTGATGAATTTTTGTCAAATGTTAGGTTTGGCGAGTTTCTGACTTACATTTCCCATGGAACGTCTAAAATTAGAGGAAATCGTGTTTTTCGATCCAAGTCCAAAGAGATGTTTCCTCATATGGAATTTGAACCAACAGAAACTTAAAAACTTGGCACATACCAGCTTTAAAAACACGAATGAACGAAATCATAGATTGAAGAGCATCGCAAAAAGATTTGTTTAATGTTTATTTTTTCAAAATCATAAAACTCCAACTGTTAAGGTTACCTCTAGTTGGCCACTTCCTGAAAACTTCTTATGTTGAATCAATTATCATTTTCCAGATATTTAAGCAGCTGATCGATTTGAAGTTTTAGCTTTGAAACACTGAACTCTTAGGAAAGCCTAAGTCACAAAGTAAAAAAAAAAACAAGTTATAATACTTACTCTGTTTTCCATTTTCCACCTTTTTGCTCATAGAAATTATGGTTCATAAAAGCCACAGAAAAGAATTTATGTTACTCAGAAAGCTCTTTTGGAAACTATTCTTATTCTGATCGATATCTACATTGTTTCATAGTGTACCTCAAAGTTAGTTCTGGAACATGATTGGAAAGAAACCATGAACAGGAATTGTTACTCTGCCATTCCATCCGAAATTAAATCACACTTTTTACGGTTGCGCCCGCTTTATGATTGGTGATGGTGCTAAAGCTAATAGAAAATTAACGAATGGTGCGATTTTAGGAGCCCGCTAGATCGGTCGTTAAATTTCATGGAGCCTTGTCGGGGTAGAGCAGCTAAAAGAATATACAGTATTTAAATGGTAAAATATATTGTTCTTATCGGCGCAGCATGCTTACCATAATAACAAATCATAATCAACTGAAGTACAAAACGCATTTTTATCATACAGGAAAACAGCAACTTATAAAGAAGACATGTATCACTATTCAAAAATAACGCAACAATATGCTCAAACTGTCTTAACTGTATTGAAAACCTTTGAAGAATCGTTATTTATCCAAGTAACTACAAAATTGCAACAAATCCTTTGTTTATAACAAGATAAATATTATTTTTTTAATATCTGCCACACTTACTCGTCTCAGTACAACATAAAAATCTCATTTTTTCAAGTTGAGTTTCCATACATAGGTTCATTAATTGCTAATAATTGCAAACCTGTTCAACACAAAGTGGGAAAAATCGGTTTTGTTCGCTGGTTTTATAGCTTATTTTGGGCGAAACAAGCTGCATTTGACATTTTTCCGAAAAAAAATAAACTTTCGTACAGATAAATCATGCAAAATAACCGATAAAGCTTACTGGAAATTTATACAGTAAGTAAACCTAAGCAATCGTTTCACACATTTTATAGTTGCTCTTCTCCCAGCGAATAGCACATAAGATCTCAAGGATTGAACAGAGAATCATAATAACACTTTCATTAGTCGATAGTAGAAAAGGAGTCTATTTAAACTCTAAAACGAGCAAAGTGCCAACATCGTAACCATGTTTGTTAAATTCAAACGGAACACATACATATCTAAAAGATAAGTAGTGTCCTTTTGACAAATTGAAGAAACTAGTCACATTACTTGTCTTTTGAAATAAGCTCTTCGACATGGGACGGACGCACAAATGTCACGTCAAACCCTAAAAAAGCTAATAGAAAACATTCGAAGACTATAGAACAGACTGCATTCGTTTGTCAGGATATTTGGCTAATAAAAATGGGTAAAAAAAAACACACCTCAAAATCATCAGTTTTAATCCATGTCTTCAAAATTACTAAACGAAAGAAAGTGTTGCATTTTTTTCGAGTACAGTAGATACTTCATCCCCAATTAACATTTTCAGGTTTATTGACGGCTTTTACTCCAAGATTTAGTTTCATAAGAGGTTTGAAGAGCCTAAGTATTTTAACCTTGTTACTGGCATCTGATGGCATCTTCAAACTGTTGTTTGTAAAGTTATTTGCATTGGGAGGACAACAGGTCCAAGGTATTGGCTACCTATTACAGTTATCAACAAAGAAGAAAAGATACATGAATAAGGAATTGAGCCTAAATCCACTAGGAAACTGATATTTCCGGTTAAATACAAAAAAACATAAATCAGCTCATAATTTTATTCAGATTTCTTCTAATCTATGCGAATATCAATTACGCAGTAGTTATGCCCTGACAATTTGTTTCAGATCGAAACGTTTCTTTGGTCTTCTCTTATGCTTCCATGACTCACATAATTAGTTTAATCGAAGTAAAACGAATAAATAGGCTGTCGAATGGAACAGTCTTGTAGTGAACCGAGTTTCTCCAGCTCAATTTCTTACCAGGTGGTGAAAAGTGTCGTTTTCAATTGAGCAAATACTAATGCCTATAAATTAAAACCGACCACTAGGCGTAGAAGGATCATAGATCTATTGAAAAATATCCTTTGGTACATGTAACACGCATCTGCATTTACTTACACAATCGTTTTAATACTTTTTAGTGCTTTCGAAGTTCTATACATATGGGCCCACTTACGCGTACTGAAAAACTATCGCATTTTCTACATTGATTGAACCCTCTAAACGGGTTCTTTATATACAATACTACCAAGAAAAAAAATATTACCTCCTATATCCACCGTTATGGGCAGGCAAAAGCTAAACTCTAATAATACCTTAAATATCAGTACTGAAAGTCGTCCATTTTTTTCCGGGCATTCAAATCCAGTCCGTCAGCTAGTGAAAGACGTCAACCATGGACAAGTAATGAACTTTCATAGAAATGGTAAACAAGTGGTTGTAGAGGAAGAAATTTACTCAATTTGTATAATGAAATAATTTGCGTGCTACTGCTAAAGGTTGTGTAGAAAGCATGAACATTTTCGGCATCTACGGTGGAATAGAATGGCGATTGTTAAAAACTTAATTTAGGAATGATTGACACTATATGCAAAGTCATTCTAGATTCTAGATGGTTATGAGTTGATATAATAATTCATATGAAGCATGACGAATGTCCGCTCCCATATTATTTGAAACAGAATTTTTTATAAGCTTTCTATTATCATCGGGAGCAAGTCAATTACCGATTTAAGTTTGACATCATGTTTTTAGTGTAATCCTTTAGAAAACTAAATATATCCACATGAAAATTTTAAACGCACTTAAACGCTGGTAACAGGGTAGTAACATACATAAAGAAGACGAAATAAGTGTGATTTTTACGGGAAAAAAAATTAAAACATGCTTTTCAATTTGTGGTAGTTTATTGAAATTTATACGAATTGTACAGAAGTAGTTTAGAAATATTTTTTTTTATTTCTTCGGACAATCAATAGTAACTAAATCTTGGACTTAATAGAAGTTCTGAAAGATACTAAGCTATTTT